>NW_027513254.1:121716-237374 GCF_048772815.1 Callospermophilus lateralis | reverse complement strand
GGTTTGTTTTTTCTTCAAGTAGCCCTAAGCAGAGTCTGTGGAAAAGCACATTCATTGAGTGGGGTTGCCAATCTTCCAATAAATTACGAGTTTCCGAAATACCAGCAAATATTTTTTCACTCAATCTTGATGATACGTGGTCGTAATGACAAGTACACAAATCCCACTTGGCTCGCCAAATTTTGTTCTTCTTGGTGGAAGCGTTCGTTTACAGTTGCAGTTTTTATTTTTGGTTTCACTCTGTTTTCTCCTATATAGATAGATGAATTTGGAACTCTAAATCCAACATGGTTTGTAGTAGCTTTTGAAACTTGACAAAAATGTAGTTCTCAGTTTTGTCTCTATGGTTTGTTTCCTCTTCAAGTAGCCCTAAGCAGAGACTGTGGAAAAGCACTTTCATTGAAAGGGGTTGCAAAGCTCCCTGGAAATTACGAGTTTCCGAAATACAAACAAGTATTTTATCACCCAATCTGGATGACACGTGGTGGTAATGATCAGTACAAAAATCCAACTTGGTTCACCAAATTTTGTTGTTCTAGGTTGAAGCGTTTGTTTACAGTAGCAGTTTTTATTTTTAGGTTTCACTCTGTTCTCTCCTATATAGATAGATGAATTTGGAACTGTAAATCCAACATGGTTTGTAGTAGCTCTTTGAAACTTGACAAAATAAAGGAGTTCTCAATTTTGTCTCTATGGTTTGTTTCCTCTTCAAGTAGTCCTAGGCACAGACTGTGGAAAAGCACTTTGATTGAGAGGAGTTGTCAAGCTTCTAAGAAATAACGAGTTTCCGAAATACCAGCAAATATTTTTTCACCCAGTCTTGATGATACTTGGTGGTAATGATCAGTACACAAATCCCACTTGCTCACCAAATTTTGTTCTTCTAGTTTGAAACGTTCATCTACAGTAGTCGTTTTTATATTTACGTTTCCCTCTGTTCTCTCCTATATAGATAGATGAATTTGGAACTCTAAATCCAACATGGTTTGTAGTAGCTCTTTGAAACTTGACAAAATAAAGGACTTCTCACTTTTGTCTCTATGGTTGTTTCCTATTCAAGTAGCCCTAGGCACAGACTGTGGAAAAGCACTTTCATTGAGAGGGGTTGCCAATCTTCTAAGAAATAACGAGTTTCCGAAATACCAGCAAATATTTTTTCACCCAGGCTTGATGATACTTGGTGGTAATGATCAGTACCCAAATCCCACTTGGTCACCAAATTTTGTTCTTCTAGGTTGAAGCGTTCGTCTACAGTAGTCGATTTTTTATTTAGGTTTCCCTCTGTTCTCTCCTATATAGATAGATGAATTTGGAACTCTAAATCCAACATGGTTTATAGTCGCTCTTTGAAACATGACAAAAAAAAGTAGTTCTCAGTTTTGTCTCTATGGTTTGTTTCCTCTTCAAGTAGCCCTAAGCAGAGACTGTGGAAAAGCACTTTCATTGAAAGGGGTTGCCAAGCTTTCAAAAATAAGGAGTTCCCGAAATACCCGCAAATATTTTTTCACCCAATCTTGATGATACTTGGTAGTAATGATCGGTACATAAATCCCACTTGACACACCAAATTTTGTTCTTCTAGGTTGAAGCGTTCTTTTACAGTAGCAGTATATATTTTTAGGTTTCCCCTTGTTCTCTATTATATAGATAGATGAATTTGGAACTCTAAATCCCACATGGTTTGTAGTAGCTCTTTGAAACTTGAGAAATAAAGGAATTCTAAGTTTTGTCTCTAATATTTGTTTCCTCTTCAAGTAGCCCTAAGCAGAAACTGTGGAAAAGCACATTCATTGAAAGGGGTTGCCAAGATTCCAAGAAATTACAAGTTTCCAAAATACCAGCAAATATTTTTTCACCGAATCTTGATGATACGTGGTGGTAATGATCAGTACAAAAATCCCACTTGGCTCACCAAATTTTGTTCTTATAGGTTGAAGCGTTCGTTTACAGTAGCAGTTTTTATTTTAGGTTTCCCTCTGTTCTCTCCTATATAGATAGATGAATTTGGAATTCTAATCCAACATGGTTTGTAGTAGCTCTTTGAAACTTGACAAAATAAAGGATTTCTCACTTTTGTCTCTAAGTTTTGTTTCCTATTCAAGTAGCCCTAGGCACAGACTGTGGAAAAGCACTTTCATTGAGAGGGGTTGCCAAGCTTCTAAGAAATAACGAGTTTCCGAAATACCAGCAAATATTTTTTCACCCAAACTTGATGATACTTGGTGGTAATAATCAGTACACAAATCCCACTTGGCTAACCAAATTTTCTTCTTCTAGGTTGAAGTGTTCGTCTACAGTAGCATTTTTTATTTTTAGGTTTCACTCTGTTCTCTCCTATGTAGATAGATGAATTTGGAACTCTAAATCTAACAGGGTTTGTAGTAGCTCTTTGAAACTTGACATAATAAAGGAGTTCTCAGGTTTGTCTCTATAATTTGTTTCCTCTTCAAGTAGCCCTAAGCAGAGACTGTGGAAAAGCACTTTCATTGAAAGGGGTTTCCAAGCTTCCAAGAAATTACGAGTTTCCGAAATACCAAAAAATATTTTTTCACCCCATCTTGATGATACTTGGTGGTAATGATCGGTACACAAATCCCACTTGGCTCACCAAATTTTATTCTTCTAGGTTGAAGCATTCGTCTACAGTAGTCGTTTTTATATTTAGGGATCCCTCTGTTCTCTCCTATATAGATAGATGAATTTAGAACTCTAAAACCAACTTGGTTTGTAGTCGCTCTTTGAAACTTGACAAAATAAAGGAGTTCTCAGCTATGTCTTTATGGTTTGTTACCTATTCAAGTAGCCCTAAGCCGAGACTGTGGAAAAGCACTTCCATTGAAAGGGGTTGCCAAGCTTCCAAGAAATAAAGAGTTTCCGAAATACCAGCAAATATTTTTTTCACCCAAACTTGATGATACTTGGTGGTAATGATCGGTACACAAATCCCACTTGACTCACCAAATTTTGTTCTTCTAGGTTGAAGCGTTCTTTTACAGTAGCAGTTTATATTTTTAGATTTCACTCTGTTCTGTCCTATATAGATAGATGAATTTGTAACTCTTAATCCAACATGGTTTGTAGAATTACTTTGAAACTTGACAAAAAAGTAGTTCTCAGTTTTGTCTCTATGGTTTGTTTTTTCTTCAAGTAGCCCTAAGCAGAGACTGTGGAAAAGCACATTCATTGAGTGGGGTTGCCAATCTTCCAATAAATTACGAGTTTCCGAAATACCAGCAAATATTTTTTCACTCAATCTTGATGATACGTGGTCGTAATGACAAGTACACAAATCCCACTTGGCTCGCCAAATTTTGTTCTTCTTGGTGGAAGCGTTCGTTTACAGTTGCAGTTTTTATTTTTGGTTTCACTCTGTTTTCTCCTATATAGATAGATGGATTTGGAACTCTAAATCCAACATGGATTGTAGTAGCTTTTGAAACTTGACAAAAATGTAGTTCTCAGTTTTGTCTCTATGGTTTGTTTCCTCTTCAAGTAGCCCTAAGCAGAGACTGTGGAAAAGCACTTTCATTGAAAGGGGTTGCAAAGCTCCCTGGAAATTACGAGTTTCCGAAATACAAACAAGTATTTTATCACCCAATCTGGATGACACGTGGTGGTAATGACAAGTACACAAATCCAACTTGGTTCACCAAATTTTGTTGTTCTAGGTTGAAGCGTTTGTTTACAGTAGCAGTTTTTATTTTTAGGTTTCACTCTGTTCTCTCCTATATAGATAGATGAATTTGGAACTGTAAATCCAACATGGTTTGTAGTAGCTCTTTGAAACTTGACAAAATAAAGGAGTTCTCAATTTTGTCTCTATGGTTTGTTTCCTCTTCAAGTAGTCCTAGGCACAGACTGTGGAAAAGCACTTTGATTGAGAGGAGTTGCCAAGCTTCTAAGAAATAACGAGTTTCCAAAATCCCAGCAAATATTTTTTCACCCAATCTTGATGATACTTGGTGGTAATGATCAGTACACAAATCCCACCTGGCTCACCAAATTTTGTTCTTCTAGGTTGAAACGTTCGTCTAGAGTAGCAGTTTTTATATTTAGGTTTCACTCTGTTCTCTCTTATATAGATAGATGAATATGGAACTCTAAATCCAACATGGTTTGTGGTAGCTCTTTCAAACTTGAAAAATATAGGAGTTCTCAGTTTTTTCTCTATGGTTTGTTTCCTCTTCAAGTAGAAATAGGCACAGACTGTGGATAGCATTTTCATTGAGAGGGGTTGCCAAGCTTCCAAGAAATTACGAGTTTCCGAAATACCAGCAAATATTTTTTCATCCAATCTTGATGATACGTGGTGGAAATGATCAGTACACAAATACCACTATGCTCACCAAATTGTGTTCTTCTGGGTTGAAGCGTTCGTCTACAGTAGCTGTTTATATATGTAGTTTTCACTCTGTTCTCTCTTATATAGATAGATTAATTTGGAACTCTGAAACCAACATAGTTTTTAGTACCTCTTTGAAACTTGACAAAATAAAGTAGTTCTCAGTTTTGTCTCTATGGTTTGTTTCCTCTTCAAGTAGCCCTAGGCACAGACTGTTGAAAAGCACTTTCATTGAAAGGGTTTGCTGCTTCCAAGAAATAACGAGTTTCCGAAATACCACCAAATATTTTTTCACCCAATCTTGATGATTCTTGGTGGTAGTGATCGGTACACAAATCCCACTTGGCTCTCCAAATTTTGTTCTTTTAGTTTGAATCGTTCATTTACAGTATCAGTTTATATTTTTAGGTTTCCATCTGTTCGCTCCTATATAGAGAGATTACTTTGGAACTCTAAATACAACATGGATTGTAGTAGCTCTTTGAAACATCAAAAAATAAAGGAGTTCTCTGTTTTGTCACTATGATTTGTTTCCTCTTCTAGTAGCCCTAAGCAGAGACTGTGGAAAAGCACTTTAATTGAAAGGGGTTGCAAAGCTTCCAAGAAATTACGAGTTTCCGAAATACCAGCAAATATTTTTTCACCCAATCGTGATGATACTTGGTGGTAAGATTGAGTACACAAATCCCACTTGGCTCACCAAATTGTGTTCTTCTAGGTTGAAGTGTTCATCTACAGTAGCAGTTGGTTTATTTATGTTTCACTCTGTTCTCTCCTATATAGATAGATCAATTTGGAATTCTAAATCCAACATGGTTTGTAGTAGCGCTTTGAAACTTGACAAAATAAAGGAGTTCTCACTTTTGTCTCTATGATTTGTTTCCTCTTTAATTAGCCCTAGGCACAGAATGTGGAAAAGCAATTTCATTGAGAGGGGTTGCCAAGCTTCTAAGAAATAACGAGTTTCCGAAATACCAACAAATATTTTTTCACCCAATCTTGATGATACTTGGTGGTAATGATCAGTAAACAAATCCCACTTGGCTCACCAAATTTTGTTCTTCTAGGTTTAAGCGTTCGTCTACAGTAGCAGGTTTTATATTTAGGTTTCACTCTGTTCTCTCCTATGTAGATACTTGAATTTGGAACACTAAATTCAAAATGGTTTGTAGTAGCTCTTTGAAACTTGGCAAAATATAGGAGTTCTCAGTTTTGTCTCTACGGTTTGTTTCCTCTTCAAGTAGCCCTAGGCACAGACTGTGGAAAAGCACTTTCATTTAGAGGAGTTGCCAAGCTTGAAAGAAATAACGATTTTCCGAAATACCAGCAAATATTTTTTCACCCAATCTTGATGATACGTGGTTGAAATGATCAGTGGACAAATACCACTTGGCTCACCAAATTGTGTTCTTCTAGGTTGAAGCGTTCGTCTACAGTAGCTATTTTTATATGTAGTTTTCACTCTGTTCTCTCTTATATAGACAGATGAATTTGGAACTCTAAATTCAACATCGTTTGTAGTAGCTCTTTGAAACTTGACAAAATAAAGTTGTCCTCAGTTTTGTCTCTATGGATTCTTTCCTCTTAAAGTAGCCCTAAGCAGAGACTGAGGAAAATCACTTTCTTTGAAAGGGGTTGCAAAACTTCCAAGAAATTACGAGTTTCCAAAATACCAGCAATTATTTTTTCACCCAATCTTGATGATAATTGGTGGTAATGATCAGTACACAAATCCCACTTGGCTCACCAAATTTTGTTCTTCTAGGTTGAAGCGTTCGTCTACAGTAGCGGTTCTTATATTTATGCTTCACTCTGTTCTCTCCTATATAGATAGATGAATTTGGAACTCTAAATCCAACATGGTTTGTAGTAGTTCTTTGAAACTATACAAAATAAAGGAGTTCTGAGTTTTGTCTCTATGGTTTGTTTTCTCTTTATGTAGCCCTAGTCACAGAATGTGGAAAAGAACTTTCATTGAGAAGGGTTGCCAAGCTTCTAAGAAATAACGAGTTTCCAAAAACCAGCAAATATTTTTTTCACCCAATCTTGATGATACTTTGTCGTAATGATCAGTGCACAAATCCCACTTGGCTCACCAAAATGTGTTCTTCTAGGGTGAAGCGTTCGTTTACAGTAGCAGTTTATATTTTTAGGTTTACCTCTGTTTTCTCCTATATAGATAGCTGAATTGGGAACTCTAAATCCAACATGGTTTGTAGTAGCTTTTTGAAAGTTGACAAAAAAAAGTAGTTCTCAGTTTTGTCTCTATGGGTTGTTTCCCTCTTCAAGTAGCACTAAGCAGAGACTGTGGAAAAGCAATTTCATTGAAAGGGGATGCCAAGGTTCCAAGAAATTACGAGTTCCCGAAATACCAGCAAATATTTTTTCACCCAATCTTTATGATACGTGGTGGTAATGACAAGTACACAAATCCCACTTGGCTCACCAAATTTTGTTCTTCTAGGTTGAAGCGGTCGTTTACAGTAGCAGTTTTTATTGTTAGGTTTCACTCTGTTCTCTCCTATATAGATAGATGAATTTGGAACTCTAAATCCAACACGGTTTGTAGTAGCTCTTTGAAACTGAACATAAAAAAGTAGTTGTCAGTTTTGTCTCTATGGTTTGTTTCCTCTTCAAGTAGCCCTAGGCACAGACAGTAAAAAAGCACTTTCATTGAGAGGGGTTGCCAAGCTTTTAAGAAATAACGAGTTTCCGAAATACCAGCAAATATTTTTTCACCCAATCTTGATGATACTTGGTGGTAATAATAGGTACACAAATCCCACTTGGCTCACCTAATTGATTTCTTCTAGATTGAAGCATTCGTTTACAGTAGCAGTTTTTATATGTAGGTTTCAGTCTGTTCTCTCTTATATAGATAGATGAATTTGGAACTCTAAATCCAACATGGTTTTTACTAGCTCTTTGAAACTTGACAAAATAAAGGAGTTCTCAGTTTGTCTCTATGGTTTGTTGCCTCTTCAAGTAGCCCTAGGTACAGACTCTGGAAAAACACATTCTTTGACAGGGGTTGCCAACCTTCTAAGAAATAACGAGTTTCCCAAATACCAGCAAATATTTTTTCACCCAATCTGCATGATACGTGGTGGTAATAATCAGTACACAAATCCCACTTGGCTCACCAGATTTTGTTCTTCTACGTTGAAGCGTTCATCTACAGTAGTCGTTTTTATATTTAGGTTTCCCTCTGTTCTCTCCTATATAGATAGATGAATTTGGAACTCTAAATCCAACATGGTTTGTAGTCGCTCTTTGAAACTTGACAAAAAAAAAAGTACTTCTCAGTTTTGTCTCTATGGTTTGTTTCCTCTTCAAGTATCACCAAGCGGAGACTGTGGAAAAGCACTTTCTTTGAAAGGGGTTGCAAAGCTTCCAAGAAGTAACGAGGTTCCGAAATACAAGCAAATATTTTTTCACCCAATCTTGATGATACTTTGTTGTAATGATCGGTACAGAAATCCCACTTGACTCACCAAATTTTGTTCTTCTAGGTTGAAGCGTTCTTTTACAGTAGCAGTTTTATTTTTAGGTTTTCCTGTGTTCTCTCCTATATAGATAGATGAATTTGGAAATCTAAATCAAACATGGTTTGTAGCAGCTCTTTGAAACATGACATAAAAAAGTAGTTCTCAGTTGTGTCTTATGATTTGTTTCCTCTTCAAGTAGCCCTAAGCAGAGTCTGTGGAAAACCACTTTCATTTAAATGGGTTGACAAGCTTCAAAGGAATTACGAGTTTCCGAAATACCAGCAAATATTTTTTCACCCAATCTTGATGATACGTGGTGGTAATGATCAGTACACAAATCCCACTTGGCTCACCAAATTTTGTTCTTCTAGGTTGAAGCGTTCGTCTACAGTAGCAGTTTTTATGTTTAGGTTACACTCTGTTCTTTCCTATGTAGATAGATGAATTTGGAACTCTATATTCAACATGGTTTGTAGTAGCTCTTTGAAAGCTGACAAAAAAAAAAAAGTAATTCTCAGTTTTGTCTCTATGATTGGTTTCCTCTTAAAGTAGCCCTAAGAAGAGACTGTGGAAAAGCAATTTCATTGAAAGGGGTTGCCAAGCTTCCAAGAAATAACGAGTTTCTGGAATACCAGCAAATATTTTTTCACCCAATCTTGATGATACTTGGTAGTAATGATCGGTATACAAATCCCACTTGACTCACCAAATTTTGTTCTTCTAGGTTGAAGCATTCGTTTACAGTAGTAGTTTATATTTTTACGTTTTCCTCTGTTCTCTCCTATATAGATCGATGAATTTGGAACTCTATATCCAACATGATTTGTAGTAGCTCTTTGAAACTTGACAAAATAAAGGAGTTCTCAGTTTTGTCCCCAACATTTGTTTCTTCTTCACTGAGCCCTAGGCACAGACTGTGGAAAAGCACTTTCATTGAGAGGGGTTGCCAAGCTTCCAAGAAATAACGAGTTTCTGAAATACCAGCAAATATTTTTTCACCCAATCTGGATGATACGTGGTGGTAATGATCGGTACACAATTCCCACTTGGCTCACCAAATTTTGTTCTTCTTGGTTGAAGCTGTCGTTTACAGTAGCAGTTTTTATTTTTAGGTTTCCCTCTGTTCTCTCCTATATAGATAGATGAATTTGGAACTCTAAATCCAACATGGTTTGTAGTAGCTCTTTGAAATTTGACAAAATAAAGGAGTTCTCAGTTTTGTCTCTACGGTTCATATCCTATTCAAGTAGCCCTAAGCAGAGACTGTGGAAAAGCACTTTCATTGAAAGGGGATGCCAAGCTTCCAAGAAATTACGAGCTTCGAAAATACCAGCAAATATTTTTTCACCCAATCTGGATAATACGTGGTGGGAATGATTGGTACACAAATCCCAATTGGCTCACCAAATTTTGATCTTCTAGGTTCAAGCGTTCCTTTACAGTAGCAGTTTTTATATTTAGGTTTCACTCTCTTCTCTTCTATATAGATAGATGAATTTGGAAGTCTAAATCCAACATGGTTTGTAGTAGTTCTTTGAAACGTGACAAAATAAAGGAGTTCTCGGTTTTGTCTCTATGTTTTTTTTCCTCTACAATAGCCTTAGGCACAGACTTTGAGAAGCACTTTCATTGAGAGGGGTTGCCAAGCTTCAAAGAAATAACGAATTTCCGAAATACCAGCAAAATTTTTTCACCCAATCTTGATGATACTTGGTGGTAATGATCGGTACACAAGTCCCACTTGACACACCAAATTTTGGTCTTCTAGTTTCAAGCGTTCGTTTACAGTAGCAGTTTAAATTTTTAGGTTTTCCTCTGTTCTCTCCTATAAAGATCAATGAATTTGGAACTCTAAATCCACCATGATTTGTAGTAACTCTTTGAAATTTGACAAAATAAAGGAGTTCTCAGTTTTGTCTCCAAGATTTGTTTCCTCTTCACTTAGCCCTAGCCACAGACTGTGGAAAAGCACTTTCATTGAGAGGGATTGCCAAGCTTCCAAGAAATAACGAGTTTCTGAAATACTAGCAAATATTTTTTCACCCAATCTGGATGATACGTGGTGGTAATGATCAGTACACAAATCCCACTTGGCTCATGAAATTTTGTTCTTCTAGGTTGAAGCTTTCGTTTACAGTAGCAGTTTTTATTTTTAGGTTTCCCTCTGTTCTCTCCTATATAGATAGATGAATTTGGAACTCTAAATCCAACATGGTTTGTAGTAGCTCTTTGAAATTTGACAAAATAAAGGAGTTCTCAGTTTTGTCTCTAACGTTCGTATCCTATTCAAGTAACCCTAAGCAGAGACTGTGGAAAAGCACTTTCATTGAAAGGGGTTGCCAAGCTTCCAAGAAATTAAGATTTTCCGAAATACCAGCAAATATTTTTTCACCCAATCTTTATGATACTTTGTGGTAATGATTGGTGCACAAATCCCACTTGACTCACCAAATTTTGTTCTTCTAGGTTGAAGCGTTCGTCTACAGTAGCAGTTTATATTTTTAGCTTTCCCTCTGTTCACTCCTATATAGATAGATGAATTTGGAATTCTAAATCCAACATGGTTTGTAGTAGCTCTTTGAAACTTGACCAAAAAAAGGAGTTCTCAGTTTTGTCTCTATTATTTGTTTCCTCTTCAAGTAGCCCTAAGCAGAGACTTTGGAAAAGCACCTTCATTGACAGGGGTTGCCAAGCTTCCAAGAAATAAAGAGTTTCCGAAATACCAGCAAATATTTTTTCACCCAATCTTGATGATACGTGGTGGTAATGACAAGTACACAAATCCCACTTTTCTCACCAAATTTTGTTCTTCTAGGTGGAAACGTTCGTTAACAGTTGCAGTTTTTATTTTTGGTTTCACTCTGTTCTCTCCTATATAGATAGATGAATTTGGAACTCTAAATCCAACATGGTTTGTAGTAGCTCTTTGAAACTTGACAAAATAAAGAAGTTCTCAGTTTTATCTCTATGGTTCGTTTCCTGTTCAAGTAGCCCTAAGCAGAGACTGTGGAAAAGCACTTTCATTGAAAGGGGTTGCCAAGCTTCCAAAAAATTCCGAGTTTCCGAAATACCAGCAAATATTTTTTCACCCAATCGTGATGATACGTGGTGCTAATGACAAGTACACAAATCCCACTTGGCTCACCAAATTTTGTTCTTCTATTTTGAAGTGTTCATCTACAGTAGTCGTTTTTATATTTAGGTTTCCTTCTGTTCTCTCCAATATAGATAGATGAATTTTTAACTCTAAAACCAACATGGTTTGTAGTAGCTCTTTGAAACTTGACAAAATAAAGGAGTTCTCAGTTTTGTCTCTATGGTTTGTTTCCTCTTCAAGTAGCCCTAGGCACAGACTGTGGATAACCACTTTGAATGAAAGGGATTGCCAAGCTTCCAAGAAATAACGAGTTTCTGACATACCAGCAAATATTTTTTCACCCAATCTTGATGATACTTGGTGGTAATGAAAAGAAGACAAATCCCACTTGACTCACCAAATTTTGTTCTTCTAGGTTGAAGCGTTCGTCTACAGTAGCAGTTTTTATATTTAGGTTCCACTCTGTTCTCTCCTATATAGATAGATGAATTTGGAACTCTAAATCCAACATGGTTTGTTGTATCTCTTTGAAACTTGACAAAATAAAGTAGTTCATAGTTTTGTCTCTATGGTTTGTTTCCTTTTCAAGTAGCCCTAGGCACAGACTGTGGAAAAGCACATTCATTGAGAGGGGTTTCGAAGCTTCTAAGAAATAACGAGTTTCTGAAATACAAGCAAATATTTTTTCACCCAATCTTGATGATACTTGGTGGTAATGATCAGTACACAAATCGCACTTGGCTCACCAAATTTTGTTCTTCTATGATGAAGCGTTCGTCTACAGTAGTCGTTTTTATATTTAGGTTTTCCTCTGTTCTCTCCTATATAGATAGATGAATTTGGAACTCTAAATCCAACATGGTTTGTAGCAGCTCTTTGAAACCTGACAAAAAAAAGTACTTCTCAGTTTTGTCTCTATGGTTTGTTTTTTCTTCAAGTAGCCCTAAGCAGAGACTGTGGAAAAGCACATTCATTGAGAGGGGTTGCCAAGCTTCTAAGAAATAACGAGTTTCCGAAATACCAGCAAATACTTTTTCACCCAGTGTTGTTGATACTTGGTGGGAATAATCAGTACACAAATGCCACTGGGCTCACCAAATTTTGTTCTTCTAGGTTTAAGCGTTCGTCTACAGTAGCAGTTTTTATATTTAGGTTTCACTCTGTTCTCTCCTATATAGATATATGAATTCGGAACTCTAAATCCAACATGGTTTGTTGTAGCTCTTTGAAACTTGACAAAATAAAGTAGTTCTTAGTTTTGTCTCTATGGTTTGTTTCCTCTTCAAGTAGCCCTAGGCACAGACTGTGGAAAAGCACTTTCATTGAGAGGGGTGGCGAAGCTTCTAAGAAATAACGAGTTTCTGAAATACCAGCAAATATTTTTTCACCCAATCTTGATGATACTTGGTGGTAATGATCAGTACACAAATCCCACTTGGCTCACCAAATTTTGTTCTTCTATGTTGAAGCGTTCGTCTACAGTAGTCGTTTTTATATTTAGGTTTTCCTCTGTTCTCTCCTATATAGATAGATTAATTTGGAACTCTAAATAAATCATGGTTTGTAGTCGCTCTTTGAAACTTGAAACAAAAAGTACTTCTCAGTTTTGTCTATATGGTTTGTTTTTTCTTCAAGTAGCCCTAATCAAAGACTGTGGAAAATCACTTTCATTGACAGGGGTTGCCAAGCTACCAAGAAATTATGAGTTTCCGAAATACCAGCAAATATTTTTTCACACAATCTGTATGATAGGTGGTGGTAATGACAAGCACACAAATCCCACTTGGCTCACCAATTTTGTTCTTCTAGGTTGAAGCCTTCGTTTACAATAGCAGTTTTTATTTTTAGTTTTCCCTCTGTTCTCTCCTATATAGATAGATGACTTTCGAACTCTAAATCCAACATGGTTTGTAGTAGCTCTTTGAAGCTTGACAAAAAAAAAAAAACTAGTTTTCAGTTTTGTCTCTATGATTTGTTTCCTCTTCAAGTAGGCCTAAGCAGAGACTGTGGAAAAGCACTTTCATTGAAAGGGGTTGCCAAGCTTCCAAGAAATTACGAGTTTCCGAAATACCAGCAAATATTTTTTTAACCCAATCTTGTTGATACGTGGTGGTAATGATCGGTACACAAATCCCACTTGGCTCACCAAATTTTGTTCTTCTAGGTTGAAGCGTTCATTTACTGTAGCAGTTTTTATTTTTAGGTTTTCCTCTGTTCTCTCCTATATAGATAGATGAATTTGGAACTCTAAATCCAACATGGTTTGTAGTAGCCTTTTGAAACTTGACAAAATAAAGGACTTCTCAGTTTTGTCTTTATGGTTGGTTTCCCCTTCAAGTAGCCCTAGGCACAGACTGTGGAAAAGCACTTTAATTGAGAGGGGTTGCCAAGCTTCTAGAAATAACGAGTTTCCGAAATACCAGCAAATATTTTTTCACCCAATCTTGATGATACGTGGTGGTAATGACAAGTACACAAATCCCACTTGGCTCAACAAATTTTGTTCTTCTATGTTGAAGCGTTCGTTTACAATAGCAGTTTTTATTTTTAGGTTTCCCTCTGTTCTCTCCTATATAGATAGATGAATTTGGAACTCTAAATCCAACATGGTTTCTAGTAGCTCTTTGAAACTTGACACAATAAAGGAGTTCTCAGTTTTGTCTCTATGGTTTGTTTTTTCTTCAAGTAGCCCTAGGCACAGACTGTGGAAAAGCACTTTCATTGAGAGGGTTTGCCAAGCTTCTAAGAAATAACGAGTTTCCGAAATACCAGCAAATATTTTTTCACACAATCTTGATGATACTTGGTGGTAATGATCAGTACAGAAATCCCACTTGGCTCACCAAATTTTCTTCCTCTAGGTTGACGCGTTCTTCTACAGTAGCAGTTTTTATTCTTATGTTTCACTCTGTTCTCTCCTATGTAGATAGATGAATTTGGAACTCAAAATCCAACATGGTTTGTAGTAGCCTTTTGAAACTTGACAAAATAAAGGACTTCTCAGATTGTCTTTATGGTTGGTTTCCCCTTCAAGTAGCCCTAGGCACAGACTGTGGAAAAGCCCTTTTATTGATTTGGGTTGCCAAGCTTCTAGAAATAACGAGTTTCCGAAATACCAACAAATATTTTTTCACCCAATCTTGATGATACGTGGTGGTAATGACAAGTACACAAATCCCACTTGGCTCAACAAATTTTGTTCTTCTATGTTGCAGCGTTCGTTTACAATAGCAGTTTTTACTTTTAGGTTTCACTCTGTTCTCTCCTATTTAGATAGATGAATTTGGAACTCTAAATCCAACATGGTTTCTAGTAGCTCTTTGAAACTTGACACAATAAAGGAGTTCTCAGTTTTGTCTCTATGGTTTGTTTCCTCTTCAAGTAGCCCTAGGCACAGACTGTGGAAAAGCACTTTCATTGAGAGGGTTTGCCAAGCTTCTAAGAAATAACGAGTTTCCGAAATACCAGCAAATATTTTTTCACACAATCTTGATGATACTTGGTGGTAATGATCAGTACACAAATCCCACTTGGCTAACCAAATTTTCTTCCTATAGGTTGACGCGTTCTTCTACAGTAGCAGTTTTTATTCTTATGTTTCACTCTGTTCTCTCCTATGTAGATAGATGAATTTGGAACTCAAAATCCAACATGGTTTGTAGTAGCTCTTTGAAACTTGACAAAATAAAGGAGTTCTCAGTTTGTTCTCTATAATTTGTTTACTCCTCAAGGAGCCCAAAGAAGAGACTGTGGAAAAGCACTTTCATTGAAAGAGGTTGCCAAGATTCCAAAAAATAACGAGTTTCTGAAATACCAGCAAATATTTTTTGACCCAATCTTGATGATACGTGGTGCTAATGACAAGTACACAAATCCCGCTTGGCTCACCAAATGTCGTTCTTCTAGGTTGAAGCCTTCATCTACAGTATTCGTTTTTATATTTAGGTTTCCCTCTGTTCTCTCCTATATTGATAGATGAATTTGGGACTCTAAATGCAACATGGTTTGTAGTAGCTCCTTGAAACTTGACAAAAAAAAGTAGTTCTCAGTTTTGTCTCTATGGTTTGTTTCCTCTTCAAGTAGCCTTAAGCAGAGACTTGGAAAAGCACTTTCATGGAAAGGGATGGCCAAGCTTCCAAGAAATTACGAGTTTCCGAAATACCAGCAAATATTTTTTCACCCAATCTTGATGATACTTGGTGGTAATGATCAGTACACAAATCCCACTTGACTCACCAAATTTTGTTCTTCTAGGTAGAAGCATTCCTTTACAGTAGCGGTTTTTATTTTAGGTTTCCTTCTGTTCTCTCGTATATAGATAGATGAATTTGGAACTCTAAATCCAACATGGTTTGTAGTAGCTCTTTGAAACTTGACAAAATAAAAGAGTTCTTAGTTTTGTCTCTGTGGTTTGTTTCCGCTTTAAGTAGCCCTAGGCACAGACAGTGGAAAAGCACTTTCATTAAAAGGGGTGTCCAAGCTTCCAATAAATTACGAGTTTCCGAAATACCAGGAAATATTTTTTAACCCAATCTTGATGATACGTGGTGGTAATGACAAGTACATATATCCCACTTGGCTCACCAAATTTTGTTCTTCTAGGTTGAAGCGTTCGTTTACAATAGCAGTTTATATTTTTAGGTTTCACACTGTTCTCTCCTATATAGATAGATTAATTTGGAACTCTAAATCCAACATGGTTAGTAGTAGCTCTTTGAAACTTGACAAAATAAAGTAGTTCTCAGTTTTGTCTCTATGGTTTGTTTCCTCTTCAAGTAGCCCTAGGCACAGACTGTGGAAAAGCACTTTCATTTAGACGGGTTGCTAAGCTTCTAAGAAATAATGAGTTTCCGATATACGAGCAAATATTTTTTTACCCAATCTTGTTGATACGTGGTGGTAATTAGAAGTACACAAATCCCACTTGGCTCACCAAATTTTGTTCTTCTAGGTTGAAGTGTTCATCTACAGTAGTCGTTTTTATATTTAGATTTCCCTCTGTTCTCTCCTATATAGATAGATGAATTTGGAACTCTAAATCCAACATGGTTTGTAGTAGCTCTTTGAAACTTGACAAAATAAAGGAGTTCTCAGTTTTGTCTCTATGGTTTGTTTCCTCTTCAAGTAGCCCTAGGCACAGACTGTGGATAAGCACTTTGATTGAAAGGGGTTGCCAAGCTTCCAAGAAATAACGAGTTTCTGAAATACCAGCAAATATTTTTTCACCCAATCTTGATGATACTTGGTGGTAATGATCGGTACACAAATCCCACTTGGCTCACCAAATTTTGTTCTTCTAGGTTGAAGCGTTCATCTACAGTATCAGTTTTTATATTTAGGTTTCACTCTGTTCTCTTCTATGTAGATAGATGAATTTGGAACTCTAAATCCAACATGGTTTGTAGTAGATCTTTGAAACCTGACAAAAAAAAAGTACTTCTCAGTTTTGTCTATATGGTTTGTTTTTTCTTCAAGTAGCCCTAATCAAAGACTGTGGAAAATCACTTTCAATGACAGGGGTTGCCAAGCTACCAAGAAATTATGAGTTTCCGAAATACCAGCAAATATTTTTTCACCCAATCTGGATGATACGTGGTGGTAATGACAAGCACACAAATCCAACTTGGCTCACCAATTTTGTTCTTCTAGGTTGAAGCCTTCGTTTACAGTAGCAGTTTTTATTTTTATTTTTCCCTCTGTTCTCTCCTTTATAGATAGATGACTTTGGAACTCTAAATCCAACATGGTTTGTAGTAGCTCTTTGAAGCTGACAAAAAAAAAAAAAAAAACTAGTTTTCAGTTTTGTCTCTATGATTTGTTTCCTCTTCAAGTAGGCCTAAGCAGAGACTGTGGAAAAGCACTTTCATTGAAAGGGGTTGCCAAGCTTCCAAGAAATTACGAGTTTCCGAAATACCAGCAAATATTTTTTCACCCAATCTTGTTGATACGTGGTGGTAATGATCGGTACACAAATCCCACTTGGCTCACCAAATTTTGTTCTTCTAGGTTGAAGCGTTCATTTACTGTAGCAGTTTTTATTTTTAGGTTTTCCTCTGTTCTCTCCTATATAGATAGATGAATTTGGAACTCTAAATCCAACATGGTTTGTAGTAGCTTTTTGAAACTTGACAAAATAAAGGACTTCTCAGTTTTGTCTTTATGGTTGGTTTCCCCTTCAAGTAGCCCTAGGCACAGACTGTGGAAAAGCACTTTAATTGAGAGGGGTTGCTAAGCTTCTAAAGATAACGAGTTTCCGAAATACCAGCAAGTATTTTTTCACCTAATCTTGATGATACGTGGTGGTAATGACAAGTACACAAATCCCACTTGGCTCAACAAATTTTGTTCTTCTATGTTGAAGCGTTCGTTTACAATAGCAGTTTTTATTTTTAGGTTTCCCTCTGTTCTCTCCTATATAGATAGATGAATTTGGAACTCTAAATCCAACATGGTTTATAGTCGCTCTTTGAAACATGACAAAAAAAAGTAGTTCTCAGTTTTGTCTCTATGGTTTGTTTCCTCTTCAAGAGGCCTACGCAGAGACTGTTGAAAAGCACTTTCATTGAAAGGGGTTGCCAAGCTTCCAAAAAATAACGAGTTTCCTAAATACCCGCAAATATTTTTTCACCCAATCTTGATGATACTTGGTAGTAATGATCGGTACATAAATCCAACTTGACTCACCAAATTTTGTTCTTCTAGGTTGAAGCTTTCTTTTACAGTAGCAGTTTATATTTTTAGGTTTCCCCCGGTTTTCTCCTATATAGATAGATGAATTTGGAACTATAAATCCAACATGGTTTGTAGTAGCTCTTTGAAACTTGAGAAAATAAAGGAATTCTAAGTTTTGTCTCTAATATTTGTTTCCTCTTCAAGTAGCCCTAATAGAAACTGTGGAAAAGCACTTTCATTGAAAGGGGTTGCCAAGCTTCCAAGAAATTACGAGTTTCCGAACTACCAGCAAATATTTTTTCACCCATCTTGATGATACATGGTGGTAATGATCGGTACAAAAATCCCACTTGGCTCACCAAATTTTGTTCTTCTAGGTTGAAGCGTTCGTTTACAGTAGCAGTTTTTATTTTTAGGTTTCCCTCTGTTCTCTCCTATATAGATAGATGAATTTGGAACTCTTAATCCAACATGGTTTGTAGTAGCTCTTTGAAACTTGACAAAATAAAGGATTTCTCACTTTTGTCTCTACGATTTGTTTCCTATTCAAGTAGCCCAAGGCACAGACTGTGGAAAAGCACTTTCATTGAGATGGGTTGCCAAGCTTCTAAGAAATAACGATTTTCCGAAATCCAGCAAATATTTTTTCACCCAATCTTGATGATACTTGGTGGTAATGATCAGTCCACAAATCCCAGTTGGCTCACCAAATTTTTTTCTTCTAGGTTGAAGTGTTCGTCTACAGTAGCAGTTTTTATGTTTAAGATTCACTCTGTTCTCTCCTATGTAGATAGATAAATTTGGAACTCTAAATCCAACAAGGTTTGTAGTTGCTCTTTGAAACTTGACATAATAAAGGAGTTCTCAGGTTTGTCTCTATAATTTGTTTAATCTTCAAGTAGCCCTAAGCAGAGACTGTGGAAAAGCACTTTCATTGAAAGGGTTAGCCAAGCTTCCAAGAAATTAGGAGTTTCGGAAATAACAGCAAATATTTTTTCACTCAATCTGGATGATACGTGGTCGTAATGACATGGACACAAATCAAACTTGGCCCACCAAGTTTTATTCTTCTAGGTTTAAGCATTCCTTTACAGTTGCATTTTTTATTTTTGGTTTCACTCTGTTCTCTACTATATAGATAGATGAAATTGGAACTCTAAATCCAACATGGTTTGTAGTAGCTCTTTGAAACTTGACAAAATAAAGGAGTTCTCAGATTTGTCTCTATGGTTGTTTCCTCTTCAAGTAGCCCTAGGCACAGACTGTGGAAAAGCACTTTCATTGAGAGGGGTTGCCAAGCTTCTAAGAAATAACGAGTTTCCGAAATACCAGCAAATATTTTTTTCACCCAATCTTGATGATACTTGGTGGTAATGATTGGTACACAAATCCCACTTGACTCACCAAATTATCTTCTTCTAGGTTGAGCGTTCTTTTACAGTAGCAGTTTATATTTTTAGGTTTCACTCTGTTCTCTCCTATATAGATAGATGAATTTGGAACTCTAAATGCCACATGGTTTGTAGTAGCTCTTTGAAACTTGACAAAAAAAAGTAGTTCTCAGATTTGTCTCTATGGTTTGTTTCCTCCTCAAGTAGCCCTAAGCAGAAACTGTTGAAAAGCACTTTCATTGAAAGGGGTTGCCAAGCTTCCAAGAAATCACGAGTTTCCGAAATACCAGCAAATATTTTTTCACCCAATCTTGATGATACGTGGTGGTAATGATCGGTACAAAAATCCCACTTGGCTCACCAAATTTTGTTCTTCTAGGTTGAACCGTTCGTTTACAGTAGCAGTTTTTATTTTTATGTTTCCCTCTGTTCTCTCATATATAGATAGATGAATTTGGAACTCTTAATCCAACATGGTTTGTAGTAGCTCTTTGAAACTTGACAAAATAAAGTATTTCTCACTTTTGTCTCTACGATTTGTTTCCTATTCAAGTAGCCCAAGGCACAGACTGTGGAAAAGCACTTTCATTGAGAGGGGTTGCCAAGCTTCTAAGAAATAACGAGTTTCTGAAATACAAGCAAATATTTTTTCACCCAATCTTGATGATACTTGGTGGTAATGATCAGTACACAAATCGCACTGGGCTCACCAAATTTTGTTCTTCTATGTTGAAGCGTTCGTCTACAGTAGTCGTTTTTATATTTAGGTTTTCCTCTGTTCTCTCCTATATAGATAGATTAATTTGGAACTCTAAATAAAACATGGTTTGTAGTCGCTCTTTGAAACTTGACAAAAAAAAGTAGTTCTCAGTTTTGTCTCTATGGTTTGTTCCTCTTCAAGTAGCCCTAACCAGAGACTGTGGAAAAGCACTTTCATTGAAAGGGGTTGCCAAGCTTCCAAGAAATAACGAGTTTCTGAAACACCAGCAAATATTTTTTCACCCAATCTTGATGATACTTGGTGGTAATGATCGGTACACAAATCCCACTTTGCTCACCAAATTTTGTTCTTCTAGGTTGAAGCGTTCATCTACAGTGTCAGTTTTTATGTTTAGGTTTCACTCTGTTCTCTTCTATGTAGATAGATGAATTAGGAACTCTAAATCCAACATGGTTTGTAGTAGCTCTTTGAAACCTGACAAAAATAGTACTTCTAAATTTTGTCTCTATGGTTTGTTTTTTCTTCAAGTAGCCCTAAGCAGAGACTCTGGAAAAGCACTTTCATTGAAAGGGGTTGAAAGCTTCCAAGAAATTACGAGTTTCCGAAATACCAGCAAATATTTTTTCACCAAATCTTGATGATACGTGGTGGTAATGACAAGTACACAAATCCCACATGGCTCACCAAATTTTATTCTTCTAGGTTGAAGCGTTCGTTTCAAGTAGCAGTTTTTTTTTTTAGGTTTCACTCTGTTCTCTCCTATATAGATAGATGAATTTGGAACTCTAAATCCAACATGGTTTGTAGTAGCTCTTTGAAACTTGACAGAAAAAAATTAGTTCTCAGTTTTGTCTCTATGGTTTGTTTCCTCTTCCAGTAGCCTTAAGCAGAGACTGTGCAAAAGCACTTTCATTGAAAGGGGTTGCCAAGCATCCAAGAAATTACGAGTTTCCGAAATACCAGCAAATATTTTTTCACCCAATGTTGATGATACGTGGTGGTAATGATCGGTACACAAATCCCACTTGGCTCACAAATTTTGTTCTTCTAGGTTGAAGCGTTCCTTTACAGTAGCAGTTTTTATTTTTACAATTCCCTCTGTTCTCTCCTATATAGATGGATGAATTTGGAACTCTAAAACCAACATGGTTTGTAGTAGCTCTTTGAAACTTGACAAAATAAAGGAGTTCTCAGTTTTGTCTCTATGGTTTGTTTCCTCTTCAAGTAGCCCTAGGCACAGACTGTGGAGAAGCACTTTGATTGAAAGGGGTTGCCAAGGTTCCAAGAAATAACGAGTTTTTGAAATACCAGCAAATATTTTTTCACCCAAACTTGATGATACTTGGTGATAATGATCAGTCCACAAATCCCACTTGACTCACCAAATTTTGTTCTTCTAGGTTGAAGCGTTCGTCTACAGTATCAGTTTTTATATTTAGGTTTCACTCTGTTCTCTTCTATGTAGATAGATGAATTTGGAACTCTAAATCCAACATGGTTTGTAGTAGCTCTTTGAAACTTGACAAAAAAAAGTAGTTCTCAGTTTTGTCTCTATGGTTTGTTTCCTCTTCAAGTAGCCAAAGGCACAGACTGTGGAACAGCACTTTCATTGAGAGGGGTTGCCAAACTTCTAAGAAATAACGAGTTTCCGAAATACCAGCAAATACATTTTCAACCAGTCTTGTTGATACTTGGTGGTAATAATCAGTACACAAATGCCACTGGGCTCACCAAATTTTGTTCTTCTAGGTTGAAGCGTTCATCTACAGTATCAGTTTTTATATTTAGGTTTCACTCTGTTCTCTTCTATGTAGATAGATGAATTTGGAACTCTAAATCCAACATGGTTTGTAGTAGCTCTTTGAAACCTGACAAAAAAGTACTTCTCAGTTTTGTCTCTATGGTTTGTTTTTTCTTCAAGTAGCCCTAATCAAAGACTGTGGAAAATCACTTTCATTGACAGGGGTTGCCAAGCTACCAAGAAATTATGAGTTTCCGAAATACCAGCAAATATTTTTTCACCCAATCTGGATGATACGTGGTGGTAATGATCGGTACACAAATCCCACTTGGCTCACCAAATTTTGTTCTTCTAGGTTGAAGCGTTCATTTACTGTAGCAGTATTTATTTTTACGTTTTCCTCTGTTCTCTCCTATATAGATAGATGAATTTGGAACTCTAAATCCAACATGGTTTGTAGTAGCTTTTTGAAACTTGACAAAATAAAGGACTTCTCAGTTTTGTCTTTATGGTTGGTTTCCCCTTCAAGTAGCCCTAGGCACAGACTGTGGAAAAGCACTTTAATTGAGAGGTGTTGCCAAGCTTCTAGAAATAACGAGTTTCCGAAATACCAGCAAATATTTTTTCACCCAATCTTGATGATACGTGGTGGTAATGACAAGTACACAAATTCCACTTGGCTCAACAAATTTTGTTCTTCTATGTTGAAGCGTTCGTTTACAATAGCAGTTTTTATTTTTAGGTTTCACTCTGTTCTCTCCTATATAGATAGATGAATTTGGAACTCTAAATCCAACATGGTTTCTAGTAGCTCTTTGAAACGTGACACAATAAAGGATTTCTCAGTTTTGTCTCTATGGTTTGTTTCCTCTTCAAGTAGCCCTAGGCACAGACTGTGGAAAAGCACTTTCATTGAGAGGGTTTGCCAAGCTTCTAAGAAATAATGAGTTTCCGAAATGCCAGCAAATATTTTTTCACACAATCTTGATGATACTTGGTGGTAATGATCAGTACACAAATCCCACTTGGCTAACCAAATTTTCTTCCTCTAGGTTGACGCGTTCTTCTACAGTAGCAGTTTTTATTCTTATGTTTCACTCTGTTGTCTAATATGTAGATAGATGAATTTGGAACTCAAAATCCAACATGGTTTGTAGTAGCTCTTTGAAACTTGACAAAATAAAGGAGTTCTCAGTTTGTTCTCTATAATTTGTTTACTCTTCAAGGAGCCCAAAGAAGAGACTGTGGAAAAGCATTTTCATTGAAAGAGGTTGCCAAGATTCCAAGAAATAACGAGTTTCCGAAATACCAGCAAATATTTTATCACCCAATCTTGATGATACTTGGTGGTAATGATCAGTACACAAATCCCACTTTGCTCACCAAATTTTGTTCTTCTAGGTTGAAGCGTTCGTCTACGGTAGTCGTTTTTATATTTAGGTTTTCTTCTGTTCTCTCCTTTATAGATAGATTAATCTGGAACTCTAAATAAAACATGGTTTGTAGTCGCTCTTTGTAACTTGACAAAATAAAGGAGTTCTCAGTTTTGTCTCAATGGTTTGTTCCTCTTCAAGTAGCCCTAACCAGAGACTGTGGAAAAGCACTTTAATTGAAAGAGGTTGCCAAGCTTCAAGAAATAACGAGTTTCTGAAACACCAGCAAATATTTTTTCTCCCAATCTTGATGATACTTGGAGGTAATGATCGGTACACAAATCCCACTTGGCTCACCAAATTTTGTTCTTCTAGGTTGAAGCGTTCATCTACAGTATCACTTTTTATGTTTAGGTTTCACTCTGTTCTCTCCTATATAGATAGATGAATTTGGAACTCTAAATCCAACATAGTTTGTAGTAGCTCTTTGAAACTTGACAAAATAAAGGAGTTCTCAGATTTGTCTCTATGGTTTGTTTCCTCTTCAAGTAGCCCTAAGCAGAAACTGTGGAAAAGCACTTTCATTGAAAGGGGTTGCCAAGCTTCCAAGAAACAACGAGTTTCCGAAATACCAGCAAATATTTTTTCAGCCAATCTTGATGATACTTGGTCGTAATGACAAGTACACAAATCCCACTTGACTCACCAAATTCTGTTCTTCTAGGTTGAACCGTTCGTTTACAGTAGCAGTTTTTATTTTTAGGTTTCCCTCTGTTCTCTCATATATAGATAGATGAATTTGGAACTCTAAATCCAACATGGTTTGTAGTAGCTCTTTGAAACTTGACAAAATAAAGGACTTCTTACTTTTGTCTCTATGGTTGTTTCCTCTTCAAGTAGCCCTAGGCACAGACTGTGGAAAAGCACTTTCATTGAGAGGGGTTGCCAAGCTTCTAAGAAATAACGAGTTTCCGAAATACCAGCAAATATTTTTTCACCCAGTCTTGATGATACTTGGTGGTAATGATCAGTACACAAAACCCACTTGGTCACCAAATTTTGTTTTTCTAGGTAGAAGCATTCGTCTACAGTAGTCGTTTTTATATTTAGGTTTGACTCTGTTCTCTCCTATATAGATAGATGAATTTGGAACTCTAAATCCTACATGGTTTATAGTCGCTCTTTGAAACATGACAAAAAAAAGTAGTTCTCAGTTTTGTCTCTATGGTTTGTTTCCTCTTCAAGTAGCTCTAAGCAGAGACTGTGGAAAAGCACTTTCATTGAAAGGGGTTGCCAAGCTTCCAAAAAATAACGAGTTCCCGAAATACCAGCAAATATTTTGTCACTCAGTATTTATGATACTTGGTGGTAATGACAAGTACACAAATCCCACTTGGCTCACCAAATTTTGTTCTTCTAGGTGGAAGCGTTCGTCTACAGTAGTCGTTTTTATATCTAGGTTTCCCTCTGTTCTCTCCTATATAGATAGATGAATTTGGAACTCTAAATCCAACATGGTTTGTAGTAGCTCTTTGAAACTTGACAAAATAAAGGAGTTCTCAGATTTGTCCCTATGGTTGTTTCCTCTTCAAGTAGCCCTAGGCACAGACTCTGGAAAAGCACTTTCACTGAGAGGGGTTGCAAAGCTTCTAAGAAATAACGAGTTTCCGAAATACCAGCAAATATTTTTTTCACCCAATCTTGATGATACTTGGTGGTAATGATCGGTACACAAATCCCACTTGACTCACCAAATTTTCTTCTTCTAGGTTGAGCGTTCTTTTACAGTAGCATTTTATATTTTTAGGTTTCACTCTGTTCTCTCCTATATAGATACATGAATTTGGAACTCTAAATGCCACATGGTTTGAGTAGCTCTTTGAAACTTGACAAAAAAAAGTAGTTCTCAGATTTGTCTCTATGGTTTGTTTCCTCCTCAAGTAGCCCTAAGCAGAAACTGTGGAAAAGCACTTTCATTGAAAGGGGTTGCCAAGCTTCTAAGAAATCACGAGTTTCCGAAATACCAGCAAATATTTTTTTACCCAATCTTGATGATACGTGGTGGTAATGATCGGTACAAAAATCCCACTTGGCTCACCAAATTTTGTTCTTCTAGGTTGAACCGTTCGTTTACAGTAGCAGTTTTTATTTTTAGGTTTCCCTCTGTTCTCTCATATATAGATAGATGAATTTGGAACTCTTAATCCAACATGGTTTGTAGTAGCACTTTGAAACTTGACAAAAAAAAGTAGTTCTCAGTTTTGTCTCTCTGGTTTGTTTTTTCTTCAAGTAGCCCTAAGCAGAGACTGTGGAAAAGCACTTTCATTAAAAGGGGTTGCCAAGCTTCCAATAAATTACGAGTTTCCGAAATACCAGCAAATATTTTTTCACCCAATCTTGATGATAAGTGGTCGTAATGACAAGTACACAAATCCCACTTGGCTCACCAAATTTTGTTCTTCTAGGTGGAAGCGTTCGTTTACTGTTGCAGTATTTATTTTTGGTTTCACTCTGTTCTCTCCAAATAGATAGATGAATTTGGAACTCTAAATCCAACATGGTTTGTAGTAGCTCTTTGAAACTTGACAAAATAAAGGAGTTCACAGTTTTGTCTCTATGGTTGATTCCTCTTCAAGTAGCCCTAGGCACAGACTGTGGAAAAGCACTTTCATTGAGAGGGGTTGTCAAGCTTCTAAGAAATAACGAGTTTCCGAAATACCAGCAAATATTTTTTCACCCAGTCTTGATGATACTTGGTGGTAATGATCAGTACACAAATCCCACTTGCTCACCAAATTTTGTTCTTCTAGTTTGAAACGTTCATCTACAGTAGTCGTTTTTATATTTACGTTTCCCTCTGTTCTCTCCTATATAGATAGATGAATTTGGAACTCTAAATCCAACATTGTTTGTAGTAGCTCTTTGAAACTTGACAAAATAAAGGACTTCTCACTTTTGTCTCTATGGTTGTTTCCTATTCAAGTAGCCCTAGGCACAGACTGTGGAAAAGCCCTTTCATTGAGAGGGGTTGCCAATCTTCTAAGAAATAACGAGTTTCCGAAATACCAGCAAATATTTTTTCACCCAGGCTTGATGATACTTGGTGGTAATGATCAGTACCCAAATCCCACTTGGTCACCAAATTTTGTTCTTCTAGGTTGAAGCGTTCGTCTACAGTAGTCGATTTTTTATTTAGGTTTCCCTCTGTTCTCTCCTATATAGATAGATGAATTTGGAACTCTAAATCCAACATGGTTTATAGTCGCTCTTTGAAACATGACAAAAAAAAGTAGTTCTCAGTTTTGTCTCTATGGTTTGTTTCCTCTTCATGTAGCCCTAAGCAGAGACTGTGGAAAAGCACTTTCATTGAAAGGGGTTGCCAAGCTTTCAAAAAATAAGGAGTTCCCGAAATACCCGCAAATATTTTTTCACCCAATCTTGATGATACTTGGTAGTAATGATCGGTACATAAATCCCACTTGACACACCAAATTTTGTTCTTCTAGGTTGAAGCGTTCTTTTACAGTAGCAGTATATATTTTTAGGTTTCCCCTTGTTCTCTATTATATAGATAGATGAATTTGGAACTCTAAATCCCACATGGTTTGTAGTAGCTCTTTGAAACTTGAGAAAATAAAGGAATTCTAAGTTTTGTCTCTAATATTTGTTTCCTCTTCAAGTAGCCCTAAGCAGAAACTGTGGAAAAGCACTTTCATTGAAAGGGGTTGCCAAGATTCCAAGAAATTACGAGTTTCCAAAATACCAGCAAATATTTTTTCACCGAATCTTGATGATACGTGGTGGTAATGATCAGTACAAAAATCCCACTTGGCTCACCAAATTTTGTTCTTCTAGGTTGAAGCGTTCGTTTACAGTAGCAGTTTTTATTTTTAGGTTTCCCTCTGTTCTCTCCTATATAGATAGATGAATTTGGAAATCTTAATCCAACATGGTTTGTAGTAGCTCTTTGAAACTTGACAAAATAAAGGATTTCTCACTTTTGTCTCTAAGGTTTGTTTCCTATTCAAGTAGCCCTAGGCACAGACTGTGGAAAAGCACTTTCATTGAGAGGGGTTGCCAAGCTTCTAAGAAATAACGAGTTTCCGAAATACCAGCAAATATTTTTTCACCCAAACTTGATGATACTTGGTGGTAATAATCAGTACACAAATCCCACTTGGCTAACCAAATTTTCTTCTTCTAGTTTGAAGTGTTCGTCTACAGTAGCATTTTTTATTTTTAGGTTTCACTCTGTTCTCTCCTATGTAGATAGATGAATTTGGAACTCTAAATCTAACAGGGTTTGTAGTAGCTCTTTGAAACTTGACATAATAAAGGAGTTCTCAGGTTTGTCTCTATAATTTGTTTCCTCTTCAAGTAGCCCTAAGCAGAGACTGTGGAAAAGCACTTTCATTGAAAGGGGTTTCCAAGCTTCCAAGAAATTACGAGTTTCCGAAATACCAAAAAATATTTTTTCACCCAATCTTGATGATACTTGGTGGTAATGATCGGTACACAAATCCCACTTGGCTCACCAAATTTTATTCTTCTAGGTTGAAGCATTCGTCTACAGTCGTCGTTTTTATATTTAGGGATCCCTCTGTTCTCTCCTATATAGATAGATGAATTTAGAACTCTAAAACCAACTTGGTTTGTAGTAGCTCTTTGAAACTTGACAAAATAAAGGAGTTCTCAGCTTTGTCTTTATGGTTTGTTACCTATTCAAGTAGCCCTAAGCAGAGACTGTGGAAAAGCACTTTCATTGAAAGGGGTTGCCAAGCTTCCAAGAAATAAAGAGTTTCCGAAATACCAGCAAATATTTTTTCACCCAAACTTGATGATACTTGGTGGTAATGATCGGTACACAAATCCCACTTGACTCACCAAATTTTGTTCTTCTAGGTTGAAGCGTTCTTTTACAGTAGCAGTTTATATTTTTAGATTTCACTCTGTTCTGTCCTATATAGATAGATGAATTTGGAACTCTAAATCCAACATGGTTTGTAGTAGCTCTTTGAAACTTGACAAAAAAAAAGTAGTTCTCAGATTTGTCTCTATGGTTTGTTTCCTCTTCAAGTAGCACTAAGCAGAAACTGTGGAAAAGCACTTTCATTGAAAGGGGTTGCCAAGCTTCCAAGAAGTAACGAGTTTCCGAAATACCAGCAAATATTTTTTCACCCAATCTTGATGATACGTGGTGGTAATGATCGGTACAAAAATCCCAATTGGCTCACCAAATTTTGTTCTTCTAGGTTGAAGCGTTCGTTTACAGTAGCAGGTTTTATTTTAAGGTTTCCCTCTGTTCTCTCCTATATAGATAGATGAATTTGTAACTCTTAATCCAACATGGTTTGTAGAATTACTTTGAAACTTGACAAAAAAAGTAGTTCTCAGTTTTGTCTCTATGGTTTGTTTTTTCTTCAAGTAGCCCTAAGCAGAGACTGTGGAAAAGCACATTCATTGAGTGGGGTTGAAAAATCTTCCAATAAATTACGAGTTTCCGAAATACCAGCAAATATTTTTTCACTCAATCTTGATGATACGTGGTCGTAATGACAAGTACACAAATCCCACTTGGCTCGCCAAATTTTGTTCTTCTTGGTGGAAGCGTTCGTTTACAGTTGCAGTTTTTATTTTTGGTTTCACTCTGTTTTCTCCTATATAGATAGATGGATTTGGAACTCTAAATCCAACATGGATTGTAGTAGCTTTTGAAACTTGACAAAAATGTAGTTCTCAGTTTTGTCTCTATGGTTTGTTTCCTCTTCAAGTAGCCCTAAGCAGAGACTGTGGAAAAGCACTTTCATTGAAAGGGGTTGCAAAGCTCCCTGGAAATTACGAGTTTCCGAAATACAAACAAGTATTTTATCACCCAATCTGGATGACACGTGGTGGTAATGACAAGTACACAAATCCAACTTGGTTCACCAAATTTTGTTGTTCTAGGTTGAAGCGTTTGTTTACAGTAGCAGTTTTTATTTTTAGGTTTCACTCTGTTCTCTCCTATATAGATAGATGAATTTGGAACTGTAAATCCAACATGGTTTGTAGTAGCTCTTTGAAACTTGACAAAATAAAGGAGTTCTCAATTTTGTCTCTATGGTTTGTTTCCTCTTCAAGTAGTCCTAGGCACAGACTGTGGAAAAGCACTTTGATTGAGAGGAGTTGCCAAGCTTCTAAGAAATAACGAGTTTCCAAAATCCCAGCAAATATTTTTTCACCCAATCTTGATGATACTTGGTGGTAATGATCAGTACACAAATCCCACCTGGCTCACCAAATTTTGTTCTTCTAGGTTGAAACGTTCGTCTAGAGTAGCAGTTTTTATATTTAGGTTTCACTCTGTTCTCTCCTATACAGATAGATGAATTTGGAAGTCTAAATCCAACATGGTTTGTAGTAGCTCTTTGAAACTTGACAAAATAAAGGAGTTCTCAGTTTTGCCTCTATGGTTTGTTTCCTCTTCAAGTAGCCCTAGGCACAAACTGTGGAAAAGCACTTTCATTGAGAGGGGCTGCCAAGATTCTAACAAATAACGAGTTTCTGAAATACCAGCAAATATTTTTTCACCCAATCTTGATGATACTTGGTGGTAATGATCAGTACACAAATCCCACTTGGCTCACCAAATTTTGTTCTTCTAGGTTGAAGCGTTCGTACAGTAGCAGTTTTTATATTTAGGTTTCACACTGTTCTCTCCTATACAGATACATGTATTTGGAACTCTAAATCCAACATGGTTCGTAGTAGCTCTTTGAAACTTGACAAAATAAAGGAGTTCTCAGTTTTTTCTCTATGGTTTGTTTCCTCTTGAAGTAGACTTAGGCACAGACTGTGGAAAAGCAATTTCTTTGAAAGGGGTTGGCAAGCTTCCCAGAAATTACGAGTTTCCGAAACACCAGCAAATATTTTTTCACTCAATTTTGATGATACATGGTGGTAATGACAAGTACACAAATCCCACGTGTCTCACCAAATTTTGTTCTTCTAGGTTGAAGCGTTCGTTTACAGTAGCAGTTTTTATTTTTAGGTTTCACGCTGTTCTCTCCTATATAGATAGATGAATTTGGAACTCTAAATCCAACATGGTTTGTAGTAGCTCTTTGAAACTTGACAAAATAACGGAGTTATCAGTTTTGTCTATTGTTTGTTTCCTCTTCAAGTAGCGCTAGGCACAGACTGTAGAAAAGCACTTTCAGTGAGAGGGGTTGCCAAGCTTCTAAGAAATAACGAGTTTCCGAAATACCAGCAAATATTTTTTCACCCAATCTTGATGATACTTGGTAATAATGATCAGTACACAAATCACACTTGGCTCAACAAATTTTTTTCTTATACGTTGAAGCGTTCGTCTACAGTAGCAGTTTTTATATTTAGGTTTCCTCTTTTCTCTCCTATATACATAGATGAATTTGGAACTCTAAATCCAACATGGTTTCTAGTAGCTCTTTGAAACGTGACAAAATAAAGCTGTTCTCAGTTTTTTCTCTATGGTTTGTTTCCTCTTCAATACCCCTAGGCACACACTGTGGAAAAGCACTTTCATTGAGATGGGTTGGCAAGCTTCTAAGAAATAACGAGTTTCCGAAATACCAGCAAATACTTTTTCACACAATATTGATGATACGTGGTGGTAATGATCAGTACACAAATCCCACTTGGCTCACCAAATTGTGTTCTTCTAGGTTGAAGCATTCGTCTACAGTAGCAGTTTTTATATGTAGTTTTCCCTCTGTTCTCTCCTATATAGATAGATGATGTTGGAAGTCTAAATCCAACATGGTTTTTAGTAGCTCTTAGAAACTTGACAAAAAAGGAGTTCTCAGTTTTGTGTCTATGGTTTGTTTCCTCTTCATGTAGTCCTAAGCAGAGACTCTGGAAAAGCAATTTCATTGAAAGGGGCTGCCAAGCTTCTAACAAATAACAAGTTTCTGAAATACCAGCAAATATTTTTTCACCCAATCTTGATGATACTTGGTGGTAATGATCAGTACACAAATGCCACTTGGCTCATCAAATTTTGTTCTTCTAGGTTGAAGCGTTCGTCTATAGTAGCAGTTTTTATTTTTAGGTTTCAAGCTGTTCCCTCCTATATAGATAGATGAATTTGGAATTCTAAATCCAACAAGGTTTGTAGTAGCTCTTTGAAACTTGTCAAAATAAAGGAGTTCTCAGTTTTGTCTCCATGGTTTGTTTCCTCTTCAGGTAGCCCTAGACACAGACTGTGGAAAAGCACTTTCATAGAGAGTGGTTGCCAAGCTTTTAAGAAATAACTAGTTTCCGAAATACCCGCAAATAATTTTTCACCCAATCTTGATGATCGTTGGTGGTAATGATCAGTACACAAATCCCACTTGGCTCACCAAATTTTGTTCTTCTAGGTTGAAGCGTTCGTACAGTAGCAGTTTTTATATTTAGGTTTCACAATGTTCTCTCCTATACAGATACATGTATTTGGAACTCCAAATCGAACATGGTTCGTAGTAGCTCTTTGAAACTTGACAAAATAAAGGAGTTCTCAGTTTTTTCTCTATGGTTTCTTTCCTCTTCAAGTAGACTTAGGCACAGACTGTGGAAAAGCACTTTCATTAGAGGGGTTGCCAAGCTTCTAAGAAATAACGAGTTTCCGAAATACCAGCAAATGTTTTTTCACCCAATCTTGATGATACTTGGTGGTAATGATCGGTACACAAATCCGACTAGGCTCACCAAATTTTGTTATTCTAGTTTGAAGCGTTCTTTTACAGTAGCAGTTTATATTTTTAGGGTTCCCTCTGTTCTCTCCTATATAGATAGATGAATTTGGAACTCTAAATCCAACAAGGTTTGTAGTAGCTCTTTGAAACTTGACAAAATAACGGAGTTATCAGTTTTGTCTATGGTTTGTTTCCTCTTCAAGTAGCCCTAGGCACAGACTGTAGAAAAGCACTTTCATTAGAGGGGTTGCCAAGAATCTAAGAAGTAACGAGTTTCCGAAATACCAGCAAATATTTTTTCACCCAATCTTGATGATACGTGGTTGTAATGTCAGGTACACAAATCCCACTTGGCTCACCAAATTTTGTTCTTCTAGGTTGAAGTGTTGGTTTAAAGTAGCAGTTTTTATTTTTAGGTTTCACTCTGTTCTCTCCTATATAAATAGATTAATTTGAAACTCTAAATCCAACATGGTTTGTAGTAGCTCTTTGAAACTTGACAAAATAAAGGATTTCTCAGTTTTTTCTCTATAGTTTGTTTCCTCTTCAAGTAGCCCTAGGCACAAACTGTGGAAAAGCACTTTCATTGAGAGGGGCTGCCAAGCTTCTAACAAATAACGAGTTTCTGAAATACCAGCAAATATTTTTTCACCCAATCTTGATGATACTTGGTGGTAATGATCAGTACACAAATCCCACTTGGCTCACCAAATTTTGTTCTTCTAGGTTGAAGCGTTCGTACAGTAGCAGTTTTTATATTTAGGTTTCACACTGTTCTCTCCTATACAGATACATGTATTTGGAACTCTAAATACAACATGGTTCGTAGTAGCTCTTTGAAACTTGACAAAATAAAGGAGTTCTCAGTTTTTTCTCTATGGTTTGTTTCCTCTTGAAGTAGACTTAGGCACAGACTGTGGAAAAGCAATTTCTTTGAAAGGGGTTGGCAAGCTTCCCAGAAATTACGAGTTTCCGAAACACCAGCAAATATTTTTTCACTCAATTTTGATGATACATGGTGGTAATGACAAGTACACAAATCCCACGTGTCTCACCAAATTTTGTTCTTCTAGGTTGAAGCGTTCGTTTACAGTAGCAGTTTTTATTTTTAGGTTTCACGCTGTTCTCTCCTATATAGATAGATGAATTTGGAACTCTAAATCCAACATGGTTTGTAGTAGCTCTTTGAAACTTGACAAAATAACGGAGTTATCAGTTTTGTCTATTGTTTGTTTCCTCTTCAAGTAGCGCTAGGCACAGACTGTAGAAAAGCACTTTCAGTGAGAGGGGTTGCCAAGCTTCTAAGAAATAACGAGTTTCCGAAATACCAGCAAATATTTTTTCACCCAATCTTGATGATACTTGGTAATAATGATCAGTACACAAATCACACTTGGCTCAACAAATTTTTTTCTTATACGTTGAAGCGTTCGTCTACAGTAGCAGTTTTTATATTTAGGTTTCCTCTTTTCTCTCCTATATACATAGATGAATTTGGAACTCTAAATCCAACATGGTTTCTAGTAGCTCTTTGAAACGTGACAAAATAAAGCTGTTCTCAGTTTTTTCTCTATGGTTTGTTTCCTCTTCAATACCCCTAGGCACACACTGTGGAAAAGCACTTTCATTGAGAGGGGTTGGCAAGCTTCTAAGAAATAACGAGTTTCCGAAATACCAGCAAATACTTTTTCACACAATATTGATGATACGTGGTGGTAATGATCAGTACACAAATCCCACTTGGCTCACCAAATTGTGTTCTTCTAGGTTGAAGCATTCGTCTACAGTAGCAGTTTTTATATGTAGTTTTCCCTCTGTTCTCTCCTATATAGATAGATGATGTTGGAAGTCTAAATCCAACATGGTTTTTAGTAGCTCTTAGAAACTTGACAAAAAAGGAGTTCTCAGTTTTGTGTCTATGGTTTGTTTCCTCTTCATGTAGTCCTAAGCAGAGACTCTGGAAAAGCAATTTCATTGAAAGGGGCTGCCAAGCTTCTAACAAATAACAAGTTTCTGAAATACCAGCAAATATTTTTTCACCCAATCTTGATGATACTTGGTGGTAATGATCAGTACACAAATGCCACTTGGCTCATCAAATTTTGTTCTTCTAGGTTGAAGCGTTCGTCTATAGTAGCAGTTTTTATTTTTAGGTTTCAAGCTGTTCCCTCCTATATAGATAGATGAATTTGGAATTCTAAATCCAACAAGGTTTGTAGTAGCTCTTTGAAACTTGTCAAAATAAAGGAGTTCTCAGTTTTGTCTCCATGGTTTGTTTCCTCTTCAGGTAGCCCTAGACACAGACTGTGGAAAAGCACTTTCATAGAGAGTGGTTGCCAAGCTTTTAAGAAATAACTAGTTTCCGAAATACCCGCAAATAATTTTTCACCCAATCTTGATGATCGTTGGTGGTAATGATCAGTACACAAATCCCACTTGGCTCACCAAATTTTGTTCTTCTAGGTTGAAGCGTTCGTACAGTAGCAGTTTTTATATTTAGGTTTCACAATGTTCTCTCCTATACAGATACATGTATTTGGAACTCCAAATCGAACATGGTTCGTAGTAGCTCTTTGAAACTTGACAAAATAAAGGAGTTCTCAGTTTTTTCTCTATGGTTTCTTTCCTCTTCAAGCAGACTTAGGCACAGACTGTGGAAAAGCACTTTCATTAGAGGGGTTGCCAAGCTTCTAAGAAATAACGAGTTTCCGAAATACCAGCAAATGTTTTTTCACCCAATCTTGATGATACTTGGTGGTAATGATCGGTACACAAATCCGACTAGGCTCACCAAATTTTGTTATTCTAGTTTGAAGCGTTCTTTTACAGTAGCAGTTTATATTTTTAGGGTTCCCTCTGTTCTCTCCTATATAGATAGATGAATTTGGAACTCTAAATCCAACAAGGTTTGTAGTAGCTCTTTGAAACTTGACAAAATAACGGAGTTATCAGTTTTGTCTATGGTTTGTTTCCTCTTCAAATAGCCCTAGGCACAGACTGTAGAAAAGCACTTTCATTAGAGGGGTTGCCAAGAATCTAAGAAGTAACGAGTTTCCGAAATACCAGCAAATATTTTTTCACCCAATCTTGATGATACGTGGTTGTAATGTCAGGTACACAAATCCCACTTGGCTCACCAAATTTTGTTCTTCTAGGTTGAAGTGTTGGTTTAAAGTAGCAGTTTTTATTTTTAGGTTTCACTCTGTTCTCTCCTATATAAATAGATTAATTTGAAACTCTAAATCCAACATGGTTTGTAGTAGCTCTTTGAAACTTGACAAAATAAAGGATTTCTCAGTTTTTTCTCTATAGTTTGTTTCCTCTTCAAGTAGCCCTAGGCACAGACTGTGGAAAAGCACATTCATTGAGAGGGGTTGCCAAGCTTCTAAGAAATAACGAGTTACCGAAATACCATCAAATATTTTCACCCAATCTTGATGATACTTGGTGGTAATGATCAGTACACTATTCCCACATAGCTCACCAAATTTTGTTCTTCTAGGTTTAAGCGTTAGTCTACAGTAGCAGTTTTTATATTTAGGTTTCCCTCTGTTCTCTCCTATATAGATAGATGAATTTGGAACTCTAAATCCAAATTGGTTTGTAGTAGCCCTTTGAAACTTGACAAAATAAAGGAGTTCTCAGTTTTGTCTCTATGGTTTGTTTCCTCTTCAAGTAGCCCTAGGCACAGACTGCGGAAAAGCACTTTATTGAGAGGGGTTGCCAAGCTTCTAAGAAATAGAGAATTACCGAAATACCATCAAATATTTTCACGCAATCTTGATGATACTTGGTGGTAATGATCAGTACACAAATCCCATATGGCTCACCAAATTTTGTTCTTCTAGGTTTAAGCGTTCGTCTACAGTAGCAGTTTTTATATTTAGGTTTCCCTCTGTTCTCTCCTATATAGATAGATGAATTTGGAACTCTAAATTCAACATGGTTTGTAGTAGCTCTTTGAAACTTGACAAAATAAAGTAGTTCTCAGTTTGGTCTCTATGGTTTGTTTCCTCTTCAAGTAGCCCTAAGCAGAAACTGTGGAAAAGCACTTTCATTGAAAGTGGTTGCCAAGCTTCCAAGAAATACGAGTTACCGAAATACCAGCAAATATTTTTTCACCCAATCTGGATGATACATTTTGGTAATGACAAGTACACAAATACCACTTGGTTCACCAAATTTTGTTCTTCTAGGTTGAAGCTTTCGTTTACAGTAGCAGTTTTTATATTTAGGTTTCACACTCTTCTCTCCTATATAGATAGATGAAATTGAAAATCTAAATCCAACATGGTTTGTAGTAGCTCTTTGAAACTTGACAATATAAATGAGTTCTCAGTTTTGTCTCTATGGTTTGTTTCCTTTTCAAGTAGCCCTAGGCACAGACTGTGGAAAAGCACTTTCATTGAGAGGGGTTGCCAAGCTTCTAAGAAATAACGAGTTTCTGAAATACCAGCAAATATATTTTCACCCAATCTTCATAATACTTGATGGTAATGATCATTACACAAATCCCACTTGGCTCAACAAATTTTGTTCTTCTAGGTTGAAGCGTTCGTCTACAGTAGCGGTTTATATATTTAGGTTTCACTCTGTTCTCTCTTATATAGATAGATGAATGATGAACGCTAAATCCAACATGGTTTGTAGTAGCTCTTTGAAACGTGACAAAATAAAGGAGTTCTCAGTTTTGTCTCTATGTTTGTTTCCTCTTCAAGTAGCCCCAGACACAGACTGTGGAAAAGCACTTTCATTGAAAGTTGTTGCCAAGCTTTCAAGAAATTACGATTTTCCGAAATACCAGCAAATATTTTTTCACCGAATCGTGATGATACTTCGTAATAATGATCAGTACACACATCCCACTTGGCTCACCGAATTTTGTTCTTCTAAGTTGAAGCGTTCGTCTACAGTACCAGTTTTTATATTTAGGTTACACTCTGTTCTCTCCTATATAGATAGATGAATTTGGAACACTAAATCCAACATGGTTTGTAGTAGCTCTTTGAAACTTGACAAAAAAAAGGAGTTCTCAGTTTTGTGTCTATGGTTTGTATAGTCTTCAAGTAGCCCTTAGCAGAGACTGTGGAAAAGCACTTTCATTGAAAGGGGTTTCCAAGCTTCCAAGAAATTGCGAGTTTCTGAAATACCTGCAAATATTTTGTCACCCACTCTTGATGATACGTGGTGTTAATGACAAGTACACAAATCCCACTTGGTTCAAAAATTTTGTTCTTCTAGGTTGAAGCATTCGTTTACAGTAGCAGTTTTTATTTTTAGGTTTCCCTGTGTTCTCTCCTATATAGATAGATGAATTTGGAACTCTAAATTCAACATGGTTTTTAGTAGCTCTTTGAAACTTGACAAAATAAAGGAGTTCTCAGTTTTGTCTCTATGGTTTGTTTCCTCTTCAAGTAGCCCTAGGCACAGACTGTGGAAAAGCACTTTCATTGAGAGGGGTTGCCAAGCTTCTAAGAAATAACGAGTTTCTGAAATACCAGCAAATATTTTTTCACCCAATCTTGACGATACTTGGTGGTAATGATCAGTACAAAAATTCCACTTGGCTCACCAAATTTTGTTCTTCTAGCTTGAAGCGTTCGTCTACTGTAGCAGTTTTTATATTTAGGTTTCCCTCTGTTCTCTCCTATATAGATAGATGAATTTGGAACTCTAAATCCAACATGTTTTGTAGTAGCTCTTTGAAACTTGACAAAATAAAGGAGTTCTCAGTTTTGTCTCTATGGTTTGTTTCCTCTTCAAGTAGCACTACTCACAGACTGGGGAAAAGCAATTTCATTGAAAGGGGTTGAAAAGCTTCCATGAAATTAAGAGTTTCTGAAATACAAGCAAATATATTTTCACCCAATCTGGATGATACGTGGTGTTAATGACAGGTACACAAATCCCACTTGCCTCACCAAATTTTGTTCTTCTAGGTTGAAGCGTTCGTCTACACTGGCAGTTTTTATTTTTAGGTTTCACTCTGTTCTCTTTTATATAGATAGATGAATTTGGAACTCTAAATCCAACATGGTTTGTAGTAGGTCTTTGAAACTTGAAAAAATAAACGAGTTCTCAGTTTTTTCTCTATGGTTTGTTTCTTCTTCAAGTAGCCCTAGGCACAGACTGTGGAAAAGCACTTTCATTGAGAGGGGATGCCAAGCTTCTAAGAAATAACGAGTTTCCGAAATACCAGCAAATATATTTCCCCCAATCTTTATGATACGTGGTGGTAATGATCAGTAAATAAATCCCACTTGGATCTCCAAATTTTGTTCTTGTAGGTTGAAGTGTTCGTTTACAGTATCTGTTTTTATTTTTTAAGTTTCACTCTGTTCTCTCCTATATAGATAGATGAATTTGGAACTCTAAATCCAACATGGTTTGTAGAGGCTCTTTGAAACTTGACAAAATAAAGGAGTTCTCAGTTTTGTCTCTATGGTTTGTTTCCTCTTCAAGTAGCCCTAGGCACAGACTGTGGAAAAGCACTTTCATTGAGAGGGATTGCCAAGCTTCTAAGAAACAACGAAATTCCGCAATACAAGCAAATATTTTTTCTCCAAATCTTCATGATACTTAGTGGTAATGATCAGTACACAAATCCCACTTGGCTCATCAAATTTTGTTCTTCTAGGTTGAAGCATTCGTCTACAGTAGCAGTTTTTATATTTAGGTTTCCCTCTGTTCTCTCCTATATAGATAGATGAATTTGGAACTTTAAATCCAACATGGTTTGTAGTAGCTCTTAGAAACTTAACAAAAAAAGGAGTTCTCAGTTTTGTCTCAATGATTTGTTTCCTCTTCAAATAGCCCTAAGCAGAGACTGTGTAAAAGCACTTTCATTGAAAGGGGTTGCCAAGCTTCCAAGAAATTACGAGTTTCGGAAATACCCGCAAATATTTTTTCACCCAATCTTCATGATACGTGGTGGTAATGATCAGTACATAAATCCCACTTGGCTCACCAAATTTTCTTCTTCTAGGTTTAAGCGTTCGTCTACAGTAGTGGTTTTTCTATTTATGTTTAACTCTGTTCTCTCTAATATAGATAGAAGAATTTGGAACTCTAAATCCTACATGGTTTGTAGTAGCTCTTTGAATCTTGCCAAAAAAAGTAGTTCTCAGTTGTGTCTCTATGATTTGTTTCGTCATCAAGTAGCTATAAGCAGAGACTATGGAAAAGCACTTTCATTGAAAGGAGTTGCCAAGCTTCCAAGAAATTATGAGTTTTGGAAAACCAACAAATACTTTTTCACCCAGTCTTGATGATACGTGGTGGTAATGACAAGTACACAAATCACACTTGGCTAACCAAATTTGTTCTTTTAGGTTGAAGCGTTCGTTTATAGTAGCAGTTTTTATTTTTAGGTATTACTTTGTTCTCTCCTATATAGATAGATGAATTTTGAACTCTAAATCCAACACGGTTTGTAGTAGCTCTCTAAAACTTGACAAAAAAAGCAGTTCTCACTATTGTCTCTATGATTTGTTTACTCTTCAAGTAGACCTAAGCAGAGACTGTGGAAAATCACTTTCATTGAAAGGGGTTGCCAAGCTTCCAAAAATAACGAGTTTCCGAAATACCAGCAAATATTTTTTACCCAATCTTGATCATACTTGGTGGTAATGATCGGTACATAAATCCCACTTGACTCACCAAATTTTGTTCTTCTAGGTTGAAGCTTTCTTTTACAGTAGCAGTTTCTATTTTTAGGTTTCACTCTGTTCTCTCCTATATAGATAGATGAATTTGGAATTCTAAATCCAACATGGTTTGTAGTAGCTCTTTGAAACTTGACAAAATAAAGGAGTTCTCAGTTTTGTCTCTATAGTTTCTTTCCTCTTCAAGTAGCCCTAGGCACAGACTGTGGAAAAGCACTTTCATTGAGAGGGGTTGCAAAGCTTCTAAGAAATAACGAGTTTCCGATATAACCGAAAATATTTTTTCACCCAATCTTGATGATACTTGGTGGTAATGATCAGTACACAAATCCCACTTGGCTCACCAAATTTTCTTCTTCTAGTTTGAAGCGTTCGTCTACAGTAGCAATTTTAATATTTAGGTTTCACTCTGTTCTCTCCTATATAGATAGATGAAGTTGGTAATAAATCCAACATGGTTTGTAGTATTACTTTGAAAATTGAGAAAATAAAGAAGTTCTCACTTTTGTCTCTATGGTTTGTTTCCTCTTCAAGTAGCATTAGGCAGAGACTGTGGAAAAGCACTTTCATTGAGAGGGGTTGCCAAGCTTCTAAGAAATAACGAGTTACCGAAATACCAGCAAATATTTTTTCACCCAATCTGGATGAAACGTGGTGCTAATGACAAGTATATAAATCCCACATGGCTCACCAAATTTTCTTCTTCTAGGTTGAAGCGTTCATCTACAGTAGTCATTTTTATATTTAGGTTTCCCTCTGTTCTCTCCTATATAGATAGATGAATTTGGAACTCTAAATCCAACATGGTTTGTAGTGGCTCTTTGAAACTTGACAAAAAAAAGTACTTCTCAGTTTTGTCTCTATGGTTTGTTTCGTCTTCATGTAGCACTAAGCTGAGACTGTAGAAAAGCACTTTCATTTAAAGGGGTTTCCAAGCTTCCAAGAAATTACGAGTTTCCGAGATACCAGCAAATATTTTTTCACCCAATCTGGATGATACGTCGTGGTAATGACAAGTACACAAATCCCACTTGACTGACCAAATTTTGTTCTTCTAGGTTGAAGCGTTCGTTTACAGTAGCAGTTTATATTTTTAGGTTTCACACTGTTCTCTCCTATATAGATAGATGAATTTGGAACTCTAAATCCCACATGGTTAGTAGTAGGTCCTTGAAACTTGACAAAATAAAGTAGTTCTCAGTTTTGTCTCTATGGTTTGTTTCCTCTTCAAGTAGCTCTAGGCACAGACTGTGGAAAAGCACTTTCTTTGAAAGGGGTTGCCAAGCTTCCAAGAAATAACGAGTTTCCGAAATACCAGCAAATATTTTTTCACCCAATCTTGATGATACGTGGTGGTAATGATCAGTACAAAAATCCCACTTGGCTCACCACATTTTGTTCTTCTAGGTTGAAGCGTTCGTTTACAGTAGCAGTTTATATTTTTAAGTTTCCCTCTGTTCTCTCCTATATAAATAGCTGAATCTGGAACTCTAAATCCAACATGGTTTGTAGTAGCTCTTTGAAACTTGAAAAAATAAAGGAGTTCTCAGTTTTGTCTCTATGGTTTGTTTCCTCTTAAAATAGCCTTGGCACAGACTGGGGAAAAGCACATTCATTGAGAGGGTTTGAAAAGCTTCTAAGAAATAACGAGTTTCTGAAATACCATTAAATATTTTTTCACGCAATCTTGATGATACGTTTTGGTAATGATCAGTACACAAATCCCACTTGGCTCACCAAATAGTGTTCTTCTAGGTTGAAGCGTTCGATTACAGTAGCAGTTTATATTTTTAGGTTTCCCTCTGTTCTCTCCTATATAGATGGATGAATTTGGAACTCTAAATCCAAAATCGTTTCTAGTAGCTCTTTGAAACTTGACAAAATAAAGGAGTTCTCAGTTTTGTCTCTATGATTTGTTTCCTCTTCAAGTAGCCCTAAGCAGAGAATGTGGAAAAGCACTTTCATTGAAGGCTCTCCCAAGCTCCCAATAAATTAAGGGATTGAGAAATACCAGCAAATATTTTTTCACCCAATCTTGATGATACTTGGTGGTAATGACAAGTACACAAATCCCACTTGGCTAACCAAATTTTGTTCTTCTAGGTTGAAGCGTTCTTTTACAGTAGCAGTTTTTATTTTTAGGTTTCTCTCTGTTCTCTCCTATATAGATAGATGAATTTGGAACTCTAAACCCAACATGGTTTGTACTAGCTCTTTGAAACTTGACAAAAAAAGTAGTGCTCAATTTTGTCTCTATGATTTGTTTCCTCTTCAATTAGCCCAGACAGAGACTGTGGAAAAGCACTGCCATTGAAAGGGGTTGCCAACTTCCAAGAAATTACGGGTTTCCGAAATACCAGCAAATATTTTTTCACCCAATCTTGATGATACTTTGTGGTAATGACAAGTACACAAATCCTACTTGGCTCACCAAATTTTATTCTTCTAGGTTGAAGCGTTCATTTACAGTAGCAGTTTTTTATTTTTAGGTTTCACTCTGTTCTTTTTTATATAGATAGATGAATTTGGAACTCTAAATCCAACATGGTTTGTAGTAGCTCTTTGAAACTTGAGAAAATAAAGGAGTTCTCAGTTTTGTCTCTATGATTTGTTTCCTCTTCAAGTAGCCCTAAGCAGAGAATGTGGAAAAGCACTTTCATTGAAAGGCTCTCCCAAGCTCCCAATAAATTACGGGATTGAGAAATACCAGCAAATATTTTTTCACCCAATCTTGATGATACTTGGTGGTAATGACAAGTACACAAATCCCACTTGGCTAACCAAATTTTGTTCTTCTAGGTTGAAGCGTTCGTTTACAGTAGCAGTTTTTATTTTTAGGTTTCTCTCTGTTCTCTCTTATATACATAGATGAATTTGGAACACTAAATCCAACATGGTTTGTACTAGCTCTTTGAAACTTGACAAAAAAATTAGTGCTCAATTTTGTCTCTATGATTTCTTTCCTCTTCAATTAGCCCAGACAGAGACTGTGGAAAAGCACTGCCATTGAAAGGGGTTGCCAACTTCCAAGAAATTACGGGTTTCTGTAATACCAGCAAATATTTTTTCACCCAATCTTGATGATACTTGGTGGTAATGACAAGTACACAAATCCCACTTGGCTCACCAATTTTTATTCTTCTAGGTTGAAGCGTTCGTTTACAGTAGCAGTTTTTTATTTTTAGGTTTCACTCTGTTCTTTTTTATATAGATAGATGAATTTGGAACTCTAAATCCAACATGGTTTGTAGTAGCTCTCTGAAACTTGACAAAATGAAGGAGTTCTCAGTTTTGTCTTTATTGTTTGTTTCCTCTTCAAGTAGCCCTAGGCACAGACTGTGGAAAAGCACTTTCATTGAGAGTTGTTGCCAAGCTTCTAAGAAATAAAATTTTCCAAAATACCAGCAAATATTTTTTAACCCAATCTTGATGTTACTGGTGGTAATGATCAGTACACAAATCCCACTTTACTCACCAAATATGGTTCTTCTAGGTTGAAGCGTTCGTTTACAGTAGCAGTTCATATTTTTAGGTGTCCCTCTGTTCTCTCCTATATAGGTAGATCAATTTGGAACTCTAAATACAACATGGTTTGTAGTAGCTCTTTGAACTTGACAAAATAAAGGAGTTCTCAGTTTTGTCTCTATGATTTGTTTCCTCTTCAAGTAGCCCCAGGTACAGACTGTGGAAAAGCACTTTCAGAGAAGGATTTCCAAGCTTCTAAGAAATAACGAGTTTCCGAAATACCAGCAAATATTTCTTCACCCAATCTTGATGATACTTCATGGTGATGAACAGTACACAAATACAACTTGGCTCAACAAATTGTGTTCTTCTAGGTTGAAGCGTTGGTTTACAATAGCAGTTTTTATTTTTAGGTTTCACTCTGTTCTCTTTTATATAGATAGATGAATTTGGAACTCTAAATGCAACATGGTTTGTAGTAGCTATGAAACTTGACAAAATAAAGGAGTTCTCAGTTTTGTCTCTATGAATTGTTTCCTCTTCAAGTACACTATGCACACACTGTGAAAAAGCACTTTCATTGAGAGGGGTTGCCAAGCTTCTAAGAAATAACGAGTTTTCGAAATACGAGCAAATATTTTTTCACCCAATCTTGATGTTACGTGGTGGTAATGATCAGTACACAAATCGCAATTGGCTCACCAAATTTTGTTCTTGGAGGTTGAAGCGTTCTTTTACAGTAGCAGTTTATATTTTTAGGTTTCCCGCTGTTCTCTCTGATATAGATAGATGAATTTGGAACTCTAAATCCAACATGGTTTGTAGTAGCTCTTTGAAACTTGACAAAATAAAGAAGTAATCAGTTTTGTCTCTATGATTTGTTTCCTCTTCAAGTAGCCCTAAGCAGAGACTGTGGAAAAGCACTTTCATTGAAAGGGGTTGCCAAGCTCCTAAAAAATTACGGATTTCCAAAATACCAGCAAATATTTTTTCACCCAATCTTGATGATACTTGGTGGTAATTACAAGTACACAATTCCCACTTGCCTCACCAATTTTGTTCTTCTAGGTTGAAGCGTTAGTTTACAGTAGCAGTTTATATTTTAAGGTTTCCATCTGTTCTCTCCTATACAGATAGATGAATTTGGAACTCTAAATCCAACATGGTTTGTAGTAGCTCTTTGAAACTTGACAAAATAAAAAAGTTCTCAGTTTTGTCTCTATGGTTTGTTTCCTCTTCAAATAGCCCTAGGCACAGACTGGGGAAAAGCACATTCATTGAGAGGCATTGCCTAGCTTCTAAGAAATAACGAGTTTCCGAAATACCAGCAAATATTTTTTCACCCAATTTTGATGATCCGTGGTGGTAATGATCATTACACAAATGCCACTTGGCTCACTAAATTGTGTTCTTCTAGGTTGAAGCGTTCGTTTACAGTAGCAGTTTTTATTTTTAGGTTTCACTCTGTTCTCTCCTATATAGATAGATGAATTTGGAACTCTAAAATCAACATGGTTTGAAGTAACTCTCTGAAACTTGACAAAATAAAGGAGTTCTCAATTTTGTCTCTATAGTTTGTTTCCTCTTCAAGTAGCCCTATGCACAGACTGTGGAAAAGCACTTTCATTGAGAGTTGTTGCCAAGGTTCTAAGAAATAACGAGTTTCCAAAATACCAGCAAATATTTTTTCACCCAATCTTGATGACACTTGGTGCCAATGATCGGTACACAATTCCCACTTGACTCACCAAATTTTGTTCTTCTACGTTGAAGCTTTAGTTTACAGTAGCAGTTTTTATTTTTAGGTCTCCCTCTGTTCTCTCCTATATAGATAGATGAATTTGGAACTCTAAATCCAACATGTTTTGTAGTAGCTCTTTCAAACTTGACAAAATAAAGGAGTTCTCAGTTTTGTCTCTTTGATTTGTTTCCTCTTAAAGTAGCCCTAAGCAGAGACTGTGGAAAAGCACTTTCATTGAAAGGGGTTGCTAAGCTTCCAAGAAATTACGAGTTTCCGAAATACCAGCAAATATTTTTTCACCCAATCTTGATGATACTTGGTGGTAATGACAAGTACACAAATCCCACTTGGCTCACCAAATTTTGTTCTTCTAGGTTGAAGCGTTCGTTTACAGTAGCAATTTTTATTTGCAGGTTTCACTCTGTTCTCTAATATATAGATAGATGAATTTGGAACTCTAAAATCAACATGGTTTGTAGTATCTCTCTGAAACTTGACAAAATAAAGGAGTTCTCAGTTTTGTCTGTATGGTTTGTTTCCTCTTCAAGTAGCACTAGGCACAGACTGTGGAAAAGCACTTTCATTGGGAGTTGTTGCCAAGCTTCTAAGAAATAAAGTGTTTCCAAAATACTAGCAAATATTTTTTCACCCAATCTTGATTATCCTGGTGGTAATGATCAGTACACAAATACCACTTGGCTCACCAAATTGTGTTCTTCTAGGTTGAAGCGTTCGTTTACAATAGCAGTTTTTATTTGTAGGTTTCACTCTCTTCTCTTTTATATAGATAGATGAATTTGGAACTCTAAATCCAAAATGGATTGTAGTAGCTCTTTGAAACTTTAAAAAATGAAGGAGTTCTCAGTTTTGTCTCTATGTTTTGTTTCCTTTTCAAGTAGCCCTAGGCACAGACTGTGGAAAAGCACTTTCATTGAGATTGATTGCCAGGCTTCTAAGAAATAACGAGTTTCCGAAATACCAGCAAATATTTTTTCACCCAATCTTGATGATACTTGGTGGTAATGAAAAGTACACAAATCCCACTTGGTTCACCAAATTTTGTTCTTCTAGGTTGCAGCGATTGTTTACAGTAGCAGTTTATATTTTAGGTTTCCCTATGTTCTCTCCTATATAGATAGATGAATTTGGAACTCTAAATCCAACATGGTTTGTAATAGCTCTTTCAAACTTGACAAAATAAAGGAGTTCTCATTTGTCTCTATGATTTGTTTCCTCTTCAAGTAGCCCTCAGCAGAGACTGTGGAAAAGCAATTTCATTGAAAGGGTTTGCCAAGCTCCCAAGAAATTACGGGTTTCCGAAATACCAGCAAATATTTTTTCACCGAATCTTGATGATACTTGGTGTTAATGACAAGTACACAAATGCCACTTGGCTCACCAAATATTGCTCTTCTAGGTTGAAGCGTTCGTTTACAGTAGCAGTTTTTATTTTTAGGTTTCCCTCTGTTTTCTCCTATATAGATAGATGAATTTGGAACTCTAAATCCAACATGGTTTGTAGTAGCTCTTTGAAACTTGACAAAATAAAAAAGTTCTCAGTTTTTTCTCTATGGTTTGTTTCCTCTTCAAATAGTCCTAGGCACAGACTGGGGAAAAACACTTTCATTGAAAGGGGTTGCCAAGCTTCCAAGAAATTACGAGTTTCCGAAATACCAGCAAATATTTTTTCACCCAATCTTGATGATACTTGGTGGTAATGACAAGAACACAAATCCCACTTTGCTCACCAAATTTTGTTCTTCTAGGTTGAAGCGTTCGTTTACAGTAGCATCTTTTATTTTTAGGTTTCCCTCTGTTCTCTTCTATATATATAGATGAATTTGGAACTCTAAATCCAACATGGTTTGTAGTAGCTCTTTGAAACTTGAAAAACTAAAGGAGTTCTCAGGTTTGTCTCTATGTTTTGTTTCCTCTTCAAGTAGCCCTAGTCATAGACTGTGGAAAAGCACCTTGATTGACAGGGGTTGCCAGGCTTCTAAGAAATAACGAGTTTCCGAAATACCAGCAAATATTTTTTCACCCAACCTTGATGATACTTGGTGTTAATGACAAGTACACAAATCCCACTTGGCTCACCAAATTTTGTTCTTCTAGGTTGAAGCGTTCGTTTACAGTAGCAGTTTATATTTTTAGGTTTCCCTCTGTTCTCTCCTATATAGATAGATGAATTTGGAACTCTAAATCCAACATGGTTTTTAGTAGCTCTTTGAAACTTGACAAAATAAAAAAGTTCTCAGTTTTTTCTCTATGGTTTGTTTCCTCTTCAAATAGCCCTAGGCACAGACTGTGGAAAAGCACTTTCATTGGGAGTTGTTGCCAAGCTTCTAAGAAATAACGAGTTTCCAAAATACCAGCAAATATTTTTTCACCCAATCTTGATGATACTTCTTGGTAATGATCAGTACACAAATACCACTTGGCTCACTAAATTGTGTTCTTCTAGGTTGAAGCGTTCGTTTACAATAGCAGTTTTTATTTTTAGGTTTCACTCTGTTCTTTTTTATATAGATAGATGAATTTGGAACTCTAAATCCAACATGGTTTGTAGTAGCACTTTGAAACTTGACAAAATGAAGGAGTTCTCAGTTTTGTCTCTATGGTTTATTTCCTCTTCAAGTAGCCCTAGGAACAGACTGTCGAAAAGCACTTTCATTGAGAGGGGTTGAGAGGCTTCTAAGAAATAACGAGTTCCTGGAATATTAGCAAATATTTTTTCACCCAATCTTAATGATACTTGGTGGTAATGACAAGTACACAAATCAAACTTGGATCACCAAATTTTGTTCTTCTAGGTTTAAGCGTTCGTTTACAGTAGCATTTTATATTTTAGGTTTCCCTCTGTTGTCTCCTATATAGATAGATGAATTTGGAACTCTAAATCCAACAGGGTTTGTAGTAGCTCTTTGAAACTTGACAAAATAAAGGAGTTCTCAGTTTTTTCTCTATGGTTTGTTTCCTCTTCAAGTAGCCCTAGGCATAGACTGTGGAAAAGAAATTTCATTGAAAGGGTTGCCTATCTTCTAAGAAATAAGTAGTTTTGAAATACCAGCAAATATTTTTTCACCCAATCTTGATGATACTTGGTGGTAATGACAAGTACACATCCCACTTGGCTCACGAAATTTTGTTCTTCTACGTTGAAGCGTTTGTTTACAGTAGCAGTTTTTATTTTTAGGTTTCCCACTGTTCCCTCCTATATAGATAGATGAATTTGGAACTCTAAATCCAACATGGTTTGTAGTAGCTCTTTGAAACATGGCAAAAATGGTAGTTCTCAGTTTTATCTCTATGATTTGTTTCCTCTTCAAGTATCCCTCAGCAGAGACTGTGAAAAAGCACTTTCATTGAAAGGGTTTGCCAAGCTCCCAAGAAATTACGGGTTTCCAAAATACCAGGAAATATTTTTTCACCCAAACTTGATGATACTTGGTGTTAATGACAAGTACACAAATGCCACTTGGATCACCAAATTTTGCTCTTCTAGGTTGAAGCGTTCGTTTACATTAGCAGTTTTTATTTTTAGGTTTCCCTCTGTTCTCTCCTATATAGATAGATGAATTTGGAACTCTAAATCCAACATGGTTTGTAGTAGCTGTTTGAAACTTGACAAAATATAAAAGTTCTCAGTTTTGTCTCTATGGTTTGTTTCCTCTTCAAATAGCCCTAAGCACAGACTGGGGAAAAGCACATTCATTGAGAAGCGTTGCCAAGCTTCTAAGAAATAACGAGTTTCTGAAATACCAGCAAATATTTTTTGACCCATTACTTGGTGGTAATGACAAGTACACAAATCCCACTTGGCTCACCAAATTTTGTTCTTCTAGATTGAAGCGTTCGTTGACAGTAGCAGTTTTTATTTTTAGGTTTCACTCTGTTCTCTCCTATATAGATAGATGAATTTGGAACTCTAAAATCAACATGGTTGTAGTAGCTCTATGAAACTTGACAAAATAAAGGAGTTCCCAGTTTTGTCTCTATGGTTTGTTTCCTCTTCAAGTAGCCCTAAGCACAGACTGTGGAAAAGCACATTCATTGAGAGGGGTTGTCAAGCTTCTAAGAAATAACAAGTTTCCAACATACCAGCAAATATTTTTTCACCCAATCTTGATGATACTTGGTGGTAATGATCAGTACACAAATCCCACTTGACTCATCAAGTTTGGTTCTTCTACGTTGAAACGTTCGTTTACAGTAGCAGTTTATATTTTTAGGTGTCCCTCTGTTCTCTCCTACATAGGTAGATGAATTTGGAACTCTAAATCCAACATGGTTTGTAGTAGCTCTTTGAAACTTGACAAAATAATCTAGTTCTCAGTTTTGTCTCTATGATTTGTTTCCTCTTCTATTAGCCCTAAGCAGAGACTGTGGAAAAGCACTTTCATTGAAAGGGGTTGCCAAGCTGCCAAGAAATTAAGAGTTTCCGAAATACCAGCAAACATTTTTTCACCTAATCTTGATGATACTTGGTGGTAATGATCAGTACACATATCCCACTTGGCTCACCAAATTTTGTTCTTATAAGTTGAAGCGTTCGTTTACAGTAGCAGTTTTTATTTTTAGTTTTCACTCAGATCTCTCCTATATAGATAGATGAATTTGGAACTCTAAATCCAACATGGTTTGTAGTACCTCTTTGAAACTTCATAAAATAAAGGAGTTCTCAGTTTTGTCTCTATGGTTTGATTCCTCTTCAAGTAGCCCTAGGCACAGACTGTGGAAAAGCACTTTCATTGAGAGCGGTTGCCAAGCTTCTAAGAAATAACGAGTGTCCGAAATTCCAGCAAATATTTTTTCACCCAATCTTAATGATACTTGGTGGTAATGACAAGTACACAATTCCCACTTGGCTCACCAAATTTTGTTCTTCTAGGTTGAAGCATTCGTATACAGTAGCAGTTTTTATATTTACGTTTCACTCTGTTCTCTCTTATATAGATAGATGAATATGGAACTCTAAATCCAACATGGTTTGTAGTAGCTCTTTGAAACTTGACAAAAAAAAAAGTACTTCTGAGTTTTGTCCCTATGGTTTGTTTCTTCTTAAAGTAGCCCTAGGCACAGACTGTGGAAAAGCACTTTCATTGAGAGGGGTTGCCAAGCTTCTAAGAAATAATGAGTTTTCAAAATAGCAGCAAATATTTTTTCACACAATCTTGATGATACGTGGTGGTAATTACAAGTACACAAATCCCACTTGGCTCACCAAATTTTGTTCTTCTCGGTAGAAGCATTCGTTTACAGTAGCAGTTTTTATTTTTCAGATTCACTTTGTTCTCTCTTATATAGATAGATGAATTTGGAAAACTAAATCCAACATGGTTTGTAGTAGCTCCTTGAAACTTAACAAAATAAAGGAGTTCTCACTTTTATCTCAATGGTTTGTTTCCTCTTCAAGTAGTCCTAGGCACAGACTGTGGAAAAACACTTTCATTGAGAGGGTTTGCAAGCTTCTAAGAAATAATGAGTTTCCGAATTTCCAGGAAATATTTTTTCACCCAATCTTTATGATACTTGGTTTTAATAATCAGTACACCAATCCCACCTGGCTCACCAAATTTTGTTTTTCTAGGTTGAAGCGTTCGTCTACAGTAGCAGTTTTTATATTTAGGTTTCACTCTGTTCTCTTCTATATAGATACATGAATTTGGAACTCTAAATCCAACATGGTTTGTAGTAGCTCGTTGAAACTTTACAAAATAAAGGAGTTCTCAGTATTGTCTCTACGGTTTGTTTCCTCTTCAAGGAGCCATAGGCACAGATGTGGAAAAAAATTTTCAATGAAAGCGGTTGCCAAGCTTCCAAGAAATAACGAGTTTCCCAAATACCAGCAAATATTTTTTCACCCAATCTTTATGATACTTGGTGGTAATGATCGGTACAGAAATCCCACTTGACTCACCAAATTTTGTTCTTCTAGTTTGAAGCGTTCGTTTACAGTAGCAGACTATATTTTTAGGTTTCCCTCTGTTCTCTCCTATATAGATACCTGAATTTCGAACTCTAAATCCAACATGGTTTGTACTAGCTATTTGAAACTTGACAAAATAAAGGAGTTCTCAGTTTTGTCTCTATGATTTGTTTCCTCTTCAAGTAGCGCTAAGCAGAGACTGTGGAAAAGCCCTTTAATTGAAAGGGGTTGCCAAGCTTCCAAGAAATTACGAGTTTCTGAAATACCAGCAAATATTTTTTCACCCAATCTTGATGACACTTGGTGGTAATGACAAGTACTCAAATCCCACTTGGCTCACCAAGTTTGTTTCCTCTAGTTTGAAGCGTTCGTTTACAGTAGCAGTTTTTATTTTTGGTTTCACTCTGTTTTCTCCTATATAGATAGATGAATTTGGAACTCTAAATCCTACATGGTTAGTAGTAGCTCTTTGAAACTTGAAAAATAAAGGAGTTCTCAGTTTTGTCTCAATTTTTTGTTTCCTCCTCAAGTATCCCTAGGCACAGACTGTGGAAAAGGACTGTCTTTGAAAGGAGTTGCCAAGCTTCCAAGAAATTACGATTTTCCGAAATACCAGCAAATACTTTTTCACCCAATCTTGATGATACTTGGTGGTAATGACAAGTACACAAATCCCACTTGGCTCCCAAAATTTGTTCTTCTATGTTGAAGCGTTCGTTTTCAGTAGCAGTTTTTATTTTTAGGTTTCACTTTGTTCTCTCCTATATAGATAGATGAATTTGGAACTCTAAATCCAACATGGTTTGTAGTAGATCTTTGAAACTTGACAAAATACAGTCGTTCTCAGTTTTGTCTCTAAGGTTTGTTTCCTCTTCATGTAGCCCTACGCACAAGACTGTGGAAAAGCACTTTCATTGAGAGGGGTTGCCAATCTTCTAAGAAATAACGAGTTTCTGAAATACCAGCAAATATTTTTTCACCCAATCTTGATAATACTTGGTGGTAATGATCAGTACCCCAATCCCACTGGGCTCCCTAAATTTTGTTCTTCAAAGTGGAAGTGTTCGTCTACAGTAGCAGTTTTTATATTTAGGGTTCACTCTGTTCTCTTCTATAGAGATAGATGAATTTGGAACTCTAAATCCAACATGGTTTGTAGTAGATCTTTTAAACTTGACAAAATGAAGGAGTTCTCAGTTTTGTCTCTATGATTTGTTTCCTCTTCAAGTAGCCCTAAGCAGAGACTGTGGAAAAGCAATTTCATTGAAAGGAGTTGCCAAGCTTCCAAGAAATTACGATTTTCAGAAATACCAGCAAATACTTTTTCACCCAATCTTGATGATACTTGGTGGTAATGACAAGTACACAAATCCCACTTGGCTCCCAAATTTTGATCTTCTAGGTTGAAGCATTCGTTTTCAGTAGCAGAATTTATTTTTAGGTTTCCCTCTGTTCTCTCCTATATAGATAGCTGAATTTGGAACTCTAAATCCAACATGGCTTGTACTAGCTCTTTGAAACTTGACAAAAAAAGTAGTTCTCAGTATTGTCCCTATGGTTTGTTTCCTCTTCAAGTAGCCCTAGGTACAGATTGTGGAAAAGCATTTTCATTGAGAGGGGTTGCCAAGCTTCTAAGAAATAACGAGTTTCCAAAATACCAGCAAATATTTTTTCACCCAATCTTGATGACACTTGGTGGTAATGATCAGTACACAAATCCCACTTGGCCTTCAAATTTTGTTTTTCTAGGTTTAAGAGTTCGTCTACAGTAGCAGTTTTTATATTTAGGTTTCCCTCTGTTCTCTCCTATATAGATAGATGAATTTGGAACACTAAATCCAACATGGTTTGTTGTAGCTCTTTGAAACTTGACAAAATAAAGGAGTTCTCAGTTTTGTCTCTATGGTTTGTTTCCTCTTCAAGTAGACCTAGGCACAGACTGTGGAAAAGCACTTTCATTGAGAGGGGTTGCCAAGTTTCTAAGAAATAACAAGATTCCGAAATACCAGCAAATATTTTTCACACCAATCTTGATGATACTAGGTGGTAAAGATCAGTACACAAATCCGACTAGGCTCACCAAATTTTGTTCTTCTAGGTTTAAGCGTTCATCTACAGTAGCAATTTTGTATATTTAGGTTTCACTCTGTCCTCTCCTATATAGATAGCTGAATTTGGAACTCTAAATCCAACATGGTTTGTAGTAGCTCTTTGAAACTTCACAAAAAAAGTAGGTGTCAGTTTTGTCTCTATGATTTGTTTCCTCTTCAAGTAGCCCTAACAGAGACAGTGGAAAAGCACTTTCATTGAAAGGGTTTGCCAAGCCACGAAGAAATAACGAGTTTCGGAAATACCAGCAAATATTTTTTCACCCAATCTTGATGATACTTGGTGGTAATGACAAGTACACAAATCCCACTTGGCTCACGAAATTTTGTTCTTCTAGGTTGAAGCGTTCGTTTTCAGTAGCAGTTTTAATTTTTAGGTTTCACTTTGTTCTCTCCTATATAGATAGATGAATTTGGTACTCTAAATCCAACGTGGTTTGTAGTAGCTCTTTGAAACTTGATAAAATAAAGGCGTTCTCAGTTTTGTCTCTATGGTTTGTTTCCTCTTCAAATAGCCCTAGGCACAGACTGTTGAAAAGCACTTTCATTTAGAGGGGTTGCCAAGCTTCTAAGAAAAAAGGAATTTCCGAAATACCAGCAAATATTTTTCACCCAATCTTGATTATACTTGGTGGTAATGATCCGTACAACAATCCCACTTTGCTCACCAAATTTTGTTCTTCTAGGTTGAAGCGTTCGTCTACAGTAGCAGTTTTTATATTTAGGTTTCCCTCTGATCTCTTCTATATAGATACATGAATTTGGAACTCTAAATCCAACATGGTCTCTAGTAGGTATTTAAAACTAGACCAAATAAAGGAGTTCTCCTTATTGTCTCTATGGTTTGTTTCCTCTTCAAGTAGCCCTAAGCAGAGACTGTGGAAAAGCACTTTCATTGAAAGGAGTTGCCATGCTTCCAAGAAATTACGAGTTTCCGAAATACCAGCAAATATTTGTTCACCGAAACTTGATGATACTAGGTGGTAATGACAAGTACACAAATTCCACTTTGCTCACCAAATTTTGTTCTTCTAGGTTGAAGCGTTCATTTACAGTAGCAGTTTTTATTTTTAGGTATCACTCTGTTCTCTCTTATATAGATCGAAAAATTTGGAACTCTAAATCCAACATAGTTTGTAGTAGCTCTTTGAAACTTGACAAAATAAATTAGTTCTCAGTTTTTTCTCTATGGTTTGTATCCTCTTAAATTAGCCCTAGGCACAGACTGTGGAAAAGCACCTTCATTGAAAGGGGTTGCCAAGCTTCCAAGAAATTACGAGTTTCCGAAATACCAGCAAATACTTTTTCACCCAATCTTGATGATAAGTGGTGGTAATGACAAGTACACAAATCCCACTTGGCTCACCAAATTTTGTTATTCTCGGTTGAAGCGTTCGTTTACAATAGCAGTTTTTATTTTTAGGTTTCACTGTGTACTCTCCTATATAGATAGATGAATTTGGAACTCTAAAATCCAACATGGTTTATAGTAGCTCTTTGAAACCTGACAAAATAAAGGAGTTCTCAGTTTTGTCTCTATGGTTTGTTTCCTCTTTAAGTAGCCCTAGGCACAGACTGTGGAAAAGCACTTTCATTTTTACAGGTGGCAAAGCTTCTAAGAAATAACGAGTTTCCGAAATACCAGCAAATATTTTTTCACCCAATGTTGACGATACTTGGTGGTAATGATGGGTACACAATTCCCACTTGACTCACCAAATTTTGTTCTTCTAGTTTGAAGCGTTCGTTTACAATAGAAAGTTTATATTTTTAGGTATTTCTCTGTTCTCTCCTATATAGATTAGATGAATTTGGAGCTCTAAATCAAACATGGTTTTTAGTAGCTCTTTGAAACTTGAAAAAATAAAGGAGTTCTCAGTTTTGTCTCTATGATTTGTTTTCTCTCCAAGTAGCCATAAACAGAGACTGTGGAAAAGCACTTTCAATAAAAGGGGTTGCCAAGCTTCCAAGAAATTACGAGTTTCCGAAATAGCAGCAAATACTTTTTCACCCAATCTTGATGATACGTGGTCGTAATGACAATTACACAAATCCCACTTAGCTCAACAAATTTTGTTCTTCTAGTTGAAGCGTTCATTTACCGTAGCAGTTTTTATTTTTAGGTTTCACTTTGTTCTCTCCTATATAGATAGATGAATTTGAAACTCTAAATCCCATATGGTTTGTAGTAGCTCTTTGAAACTTGACATATAAAGGAGTTCTCAGTTTTGTCTCTATGGTTTGTTTCCTTTTCAAGTAGCCCTAGGCACAGACTGGGAAAAGCACTTGCATTGAGAGGGTTTGAAAACTTCTAAGAAATAACGAGTTTCCGAAATACCAGCAAATATTTTTTCACCCAATCTTGATGATACGTGGTGGGAATGATCGGTACACAAATCCCACTTGGCTCACCAAATTTTGTTCTTCTAGGTGGAAACATTCGTTTACACTTGCACTTTTTATTTTTGATTTCACTCTGTTCTTTCCTATATAGATACATGAATTTTAACTCAAAATCCAACATGGTTTGTAGTACCTCTTTGAAACATGACAAAATAAAGGAGTTCTCAGTTTTGTCTCTATGGTTTGTTTCCTCTTCAAGTAGCCCTAGGCACAGACTGTGGAAAAGCACTTTCATTGAGAGTGGTGTTGAGGCTTCTAAGAAATAACGAGTTTCCGAAATAGAAGGAAATATTTTTTCACCCAATATTGATGATACTTGGTGGTAATGATCAGTACACAAATCCCACTTTGCTCACCAAATTTTGTTCCTCTAGGTTTAAGCGTTCGTCTACAGTAGAAGTTGTTATATTTAGGTTTCACTCTGTTCTCTCCTATATAGATAGATGAATTTTTAACTCTAAATCCAACATGGTTTGTAGTAGCTCTTTGAAACTTGACAAAATAAAGGAGTTCTCAGTTTTGTCTCTATGGTTTGTTTCCTCTTCAATTGACCTAGGCACAGTCTGTGGAAAAGCACTTTCATTGAGAGGGGTTGCCAAGATTCTAAGAAATAACGAGTTTCCGAAATACCAGCAAATACTTTTTCACCCAATCTTGATGATAAGTGGTGGTAATGACAAGTACACAAATCCCACTTGGCTCACCAAATTTTATTATTCTCGGTTGAAGCGTTCGTTTACAATAGCAGTTTTTATTTTTAGGTTTCACTGTGTTCTCTCCTATATAGATAGATGAATTTGGAACTCTAAATCCAACATGGTTTGTAGTAGCTCTTTGAAACCTGACAAAATAAAGGAGTTCTCAGTTTTGTCTCTATGGTTTGTTTCCTCTTTAATTAGCCCTAGGCACAGACTGTGGAAAAGCACTTTCATTTTTACAGGTGGCAAACTTCTAAGAAATAACGAGTTTCCGAAATACAAGCAAATATTTTTTCACCCAATGTTGACGATACTTGGTGGTAATGATGGGTACACAATTCCCACTTGACTCACCAAATTTTGTTCTTCTAGTTTGAAGCGTTCGTTTACAATAGAAGTTTATATTTTTAGGTATTTCTCTGTTCTCTCCTATATAGATAGATGAATTTGGAGCTCTAAATCAAACATGGTTTTTAGTAGCTCTTTGAAACTTGAAAACATAAAGGAGTTCTCAGTTTTGTCTCTATGATTTGTTTTCTCTCCAAGTAGCCATAAACTGAGACTGTGGAAAAGCACTTTCAATAAAAGGGGTTGCCAAGCTTCCAAGAAATTACGAGTTTCCGAAATAGCAGCAAATACTTTTTCACCCAATCTTGATGATACGTGGTCGTAATGACAATTACACAAGTCCCACTTAGCTCAACAAATTTTGTTCTTCTAAGTTGAAGCGTTTATTTACCGTAGCAGTTTTTATTTTTAGGTTTCACTTTGTTCTCTCCTATATAGATAGATGAATTTGAAACTCTAAATCCCACATGGTTTGTAGTAGCTCTTTGAAACTTGACATATAAAGGAGTTCTCAGTTTTGTCTCTATGGTTTGTTTCCTCTTCAAGTAGCCCTAGGCACAGACTGGGAAAAGCACTTGCATTGAGAGGGTTTGAAAACTTCTAAGAAATAACGAGTTTCCGAAATACCAGCAAATATTTTTTCACCCAATCTTGATGATACGTGGTGGGAATGATCGGTACACAAATCCCACTTGGCTCACCAAATTTTGTTCTTCTAGGTGGAAACATTCGTTTACAGTTGCACTTTTTATTTTTGATTTCACTCTGTTCTTTCCTATATAGATACATGAATTTTAACTCAAAATCCAACATGGTTTGTAGTACCTCTTTGAAACATGACAAAATAAAGGAGTTCTCAGTTTTGTCTCTATGGTTTGTTTCCTCTTCAAGTAGCCCTAGGCACAGACTGTGGAAAAGCACTTTCATTGAGAGTGGTGTTGAGGCTTCTAAGAAATAACGAGTTTCCGAAATAGAAGGAAATATTTTTTCACCCAATATTGATGATACTTGGTGGTAATGATCAGTACACAAATCCCACTTTGCTCACCAAATTTTGTTCCTCTAGGTTTAAGCGTTCGTCTACAGTAGAAGTTGTTATATTTAGGTTTCACTCTGTTCTCTCCTATATAGATAGATGAATTTTTAACTCTAAATCCAACATGGTTTGTAGTAGCTCTTTGAAACTTGACAAAATAAAGGAGTTCTCAGTTTTGTCTCTATGGTTTCTTTCCTCTTCAATAGACCTAGGCACAGACTGTGGAAAAGCACTTTCATTGAGAGGGGTTGCCAAGATTCTAAGAAATAACGAGTTTCCGAAATACCAGCAAATATTTTTTCACCCAATCTTGATGATACTTGGTGGTAATGATCAGTACACAAATCCCACTTGGCTCACCAAATTTTGTTCTTCTAGGTTGAAGCGTTCGTCTACAGTAGCAGTTTATATATTTAGGTTTTTCTCTGTTCTCTCCTATATAGATAGATGAATTTGGAACTCTAAATCCACCACGGTTTGTAGTACCTCTTTGAAACTTGACAAAATAAATTAGTTCTCTGTTTTGTCTCTATGGTTTGTTTTCTCTTCAAGTAGCCCTAGGCACAAAATGTGGAAAAGCACTTGCATTGAAAAGTGTTGCCAAGCTTCCAAGGAATAATGAGTTTCCGAAATACCAGAAAATATTTTTTCACCAAATCTTGATAACACTTTGTGGTATGATATGTACACAAATCCCACTTGGCTCATCAAATTTTGTTCTTTCAGGTTGAAGCGTTCGTTTACAGTAGCCATTTTTATTTTTAGGTTTCACTTTGTTCTCTCCTATATAGATAGATGAATTTGGAACTCTAAATCCAACATGGTTTGTAGTAGCTCTTTGAAACTTGACAAAATAAAGGAGTTCTCAGTTTTGTCTCTATGGTTTGTTTCCTCTTCAATAGCCCTAGTCACAGACTGTGGAAAAGCACTTTCATTGAGAGGGGTTGCCAAGCTTCTAAGAAATAACGAGTTTCCGAAATACCAGCAAATATTTTTTCACCCAATCTTGATGATACTTGGTGGTAATGATCAGTACACAAATCCCACTTGGCTCACCAAATTTTGTTCTTCTAGGTTGAAGCTTTCGTCTACAATAGCAATTTATATATTTAGGTTTCCCTCTGTTCTCTCCTATATAGATAGATGAATTTGAAACTCTAAATCCAACATGGTTTGTAGTAACTCCTTGAAACGTGACAAAATAACGGAGTTCTCAGTTTTGTCTCTATGGTTTGTTTTCTCTTCAAGTAGCCCTAGGCACAGACTGTGGAATAGCACTTTCATTGAAAGTGGTTGCCAATCTTCCAAGAAATTACGAGTTTCCGAAATACAAGCAAATACTTTTTCACCCAATCTTGATGATAAGTGGTGGTAATGACAAGTACACAAATCCCACTTGGCTCACCAAATTTTGTTCTTCTCGGTTGAAGCATTCGTTTAGAGTAGCAGTTTTTATTTTTAGGTTTCACTTTGTTCTCTCCTATATAGATAGATGAATTTGGAAATCTAAATCCAAGATGGTTTGTAGTAGCTCTTTGAAACTTGACAAAAGAAAGGTGTTCTCAGTTTTGTCACTATGGTTTGTTTCCTCTTCAAGTAGCCCTAGGCACAGACTGTGGAAAAGCACTTTCATTGAGAGGGGTTGCCAAGCTTCTAAGAAATAACAATTTCAGAAATACCAGCAAATATTTTTTTACCCAAACTTGATGATACTTGGTTGTAATAATCAGTACACCAATCTCAGTTGGCTCACCAAATTTTGTTCTTCTAGGTTGAAGCGTTCGTCTACAGTAGCAGTTTTTATAGTAGGTTTCACTCTGTTCTCTTCTATATAGATACATGAATTTGGAACTATAAATCCAACATGGTTTGTAGTAGCTCTTTGAAACTTGACAAAATAAAGGAGTTCTCAGTATTGTCTCTATGGTTTGTTTCCACTTCATGTAGCCCTAGGCACAGACTGTGGAAAGGCACTTTCATTGAAATGGGTTGCCAAGCTTCCAAGAAATAACGAGTTTCCGAAATACCAGCAAATATTTTTTCACCTATTCTGCATGATACTTAGTGGTAATGATCAGAACACAAATGCCACTTGACTCACCAAATTTTATTATTCTAGTTTGAAGCGTTCGTTTAAAGTAGCAGTTTATTTTTTTAGGTTTCCCTCTGTTCTCTCCTATATGGATAGATGAATTTGGAACTCTAAATCCAACATGGTTTGTAGTAGAACTTTGAAACTTGACAAAATAAAGGAGTTCTCAGTTTTGTGTCTATCTTTTCTTTCCTCTTCAAGTAGCGCTAAGTAGAGACTGTGGAATAGCACTTTCATTGAAAGGGGTTGCCAAGCTTCCAAGAAATTACGAGTTTCTGAAATACCAGCAAATACTTTTTCACCCAATCTTGATGATAAGTGGTAGTAATGACAAGTACACAAATCCCACTTGGCTCACCAAATTTTGTTCTTCTCGGTTGAAGCGTTCGTTTACTGTAGCAGTTTTTATTTTAAGCTTTCTTTTTGTTCTCTCCTATATAGATAGATGAATTTGGAAATCTAAATCCAACATGGTTTGTAGTAGCTCTTTGAACTTGGCAAAATAAAGGAGTTCTTAGTTTTGTCTCTATGGTTTGTTTCCTCTTCAAGTAGCCCTAGGCACAGATTGTGGAAAAGCACTTTCATTGAGAGAGGTTGCCAAGCTTCTAAGAAATAACGAGTTTCCAAAATACCAGCAAACAGTTTTCACCCAATCTTGATGATACTTGGTGGAAATGATCGGTACACAAATCCCACTTGACTCACCAAATATTGTTCTTCTAATTTGAAGCGTTCGTTTAAAGTAGCAATTTATATTTTTAGGTTTCCCTCTGTTCTCCCCTTTATAGATAGCTGAATTTGGAACTCTAAATCCAACATGGTTTGTACTAGCTCCTTGAAACTTGACAAAATTAAGGAGTTCTCAGTTTTGTCTCAATGGTTTGTTACCTCTTAAATTAGCCCTAGGCACAGACTGTGGAAAAGCACTTTCATTGAGAGGGATTGCCAAGCTTCTAAGAAATAACGAGATTCCGAAATACCAGCAAATATTATTCTACCCAATCTTTGTGATACTTGGTTTTAATAATCAGTACACAAATCCCACTTAGCTCAAAAAATTTTGTTCTTCTAAGTTGAAGCGTTCGTTTTCAGTAGCAGTTTTCATTTTTAGGTTTCACTTTGTTCTCTCCTATATAGATAGATGTATTTGGAACTATAAATCCAACATGGTTTGTAGTAGCTCTTTGAAACTTGAGAAAATAAAGGCGTTCTCAGTTTTGTCTCTATGGTTTGTTTCCTCTTCAAGTAGCCCTAGGCACAGACTGTGGAAAAGCACTTTTATTGAGAGGGGTTGCCAACCTTCTAAGAAATAAAGAGTTTCCGAAATACCAGCAAATATTTTTTCACCCAATCTTGAATATACTTGGTGGTAATAATCAGTACTCCAATCCCACTTTTCTCACTAAATTTTGTTGTTCTAGGTTGAAGCGTTCTCTACAGTAGCAATTTTTATATTTAGGTTTCACTCTGTTCTCTTCTATATAGATAGATGAATTTGGAATTCTAAATCGAACATGGTTTGTAGTAGCTCTTTGAAACTTGACAAAATAAAGTAGTTCTCAATTTGGTCTCTATGGTTTTATTCCTCTTCAAGTAGCCCTAGGCACAGACTGCGGAAAAGCACTTTCATTGAAAGGAGTTGCCAAGCTTCTAAGAAATAACGAGTTTCCGAAATACCAGCAAATATTTTTTCACCCAAACTGGATGATACTTGGTGGTAATGATCTGTACACAAATCCCAGTTGACTCACCAAATGTTGTTCTTCTAGGTTGATGCATTCGTTTACAGTAGCAGTTTATATTTTTAGGTTTCCCTCTGTTCTCTCTTATATAGATAGATGAATTTGGAACACTAAATCCAACATGGTTTTTAGTAGCTCTTTGAAACTTGAGAATAAAAAGGCGTTCTCAGTTTTGTCTCTATGGTTTGTTTCCTCTTCAAGTAGCCCTAGGCACAGACTGTGGAAAAGCACTTTCATTGAGAGGGGTTGTAAAGCTTCTAAGATAAAACGAGGTTTCGAAATACCAGCAAACATTTATTCACCCAATCTTGATGATACTTGGTGTAATGATCAGTACACCAATCCCACTTGGCTCATCAAATTTGGTTCTTCTAGCTTGAAGCATTCGTTTACAGAAGCAGTTTTTATTTTTAGGTTTCTCTTTGTTCTCTCCTATATAGGTTGATGAATTTGGAACTCTAAATCCAACATGGTTTGTTGTAACTCTTTGAAACTTGACAAAGTAAAGGAGTTCTCTGTTTTGTCTCTATGGTTTGTTTCCTCTTCAAGTAGACCTAGGCACAGACTGTGGAAAAGCACTTTCATTGAGAGGGGTTGCCAAGTTTCTAAGAAATAACAAGATTCTGAAATACCAGCAAATATTTTTTCACCCAATCTTGATGATACTAGGTGGTAATGATCAGTACACAAATCCGACTAGGCTCACCAAATTTTGTTCTTCTAGGTTTAAGCGTTCATCTACAGTAGCAATTTTTATATTTAGGTTTCACTCTGTCCTCTCATATATAGATAGCTGAATTTGGAACTCTAAATCCCACATGGTTTGTAGTAGCTCTTTGAAACTTCACAAAAAAAGTAGGTGTCAGTTTTGTCTCTATGATTTGTTTCCTCTTCAAGTAGCCCTAAACAGAGACAGTGGAAAAGCACTTTCATTGAAAGTGTTTGCCAAGCTTCGAAGAAAAAACGAGTTTCGGAAATACCAGCAAATATTTTTTCACCCAATCTTGATGATACTTGGTGGTAATGACAAGTACACAAATCCCACTTGGCTCACGAAATTTTGTTCTTCTAGGTTGAAGCGTTCGTTTTCAGTAGCAGTTTTAATTTTTAGGTTTCACTTTGTTCTCTCCTATATAGATAGATGAATTTGGTACTCTAAATCCAACGTGGTTTGTAGTAGCTCTTTGAAACTTGATAAAATAAAGGCGTTCTCAGTTTTGTCTCTATGGTTTGTTTCCTCTTAAAGTAGCCCTAGGCACAGACTGTTGAAAAGCACTTTCATTTAGAGGGGTTGCCAAGCTTCTAAGAAAAAACGAATTTCCGAAATACCAGCAAATATTTTTCACCCAATCTTGATTATACTTGGTGGTAATGATCCGTACAACAATCCCACTTTGCTCACCAAATTTTGTTCTTCTAGGTTGAAGCGTTCGTCTACAGTAGCAGTTTTTATATTTAGGTTTCCCTCTGATCTCTTCTATATAGATACATGAATTTGGAACTCTAAATCCAACATGGTCTCCAGTAGGTCTTTAAAACTAGACCAAATAAAGGAGTTCTCCTTATTGTCTCTATGGTTTGTTTCCTCTTCAAGTAGCAATAAGCAGAGACTGTGGAAAAGCACTTTCATTGAAAGGGGTTGCCAAGCTTCCAAGAAATTACGAGTTTCCGAAATACCAGCAAATATTTTTTCACCCAAACTTGATGATACTAGGTGGTAATGACAAGTACACAAATTCCACTTTGCTCACCAAATTTTGTTCTTCTAGGTTGAAGCGTTCATTTACAGTAGCAGTTTTTATTTTTAGGTATCACTCTGTTCTCTCTTATATAGATCGAAAAATTTGGAACTCTAAATCCAACATGGTTTGTAGTAGCTCTTTGAAACTTGGCAAAATAAAGGAGTTCTCAGTTTTGTCTCTATGGTTTGTTTCCTTTTCAAGTAGCCCTAAGCAGACACTGTGGAAAAGCACTTTCATTGAAAGGGGTTGCCAAGCTTCCAAGAAATTACGAGTTTCCGAAATACCAGCAAATATTTTTTCAAACAATCTTGATGATACGTAGTGGTAATGACAAGTACACAAATCCCACTTGGCTCACCAAATTTTGCTCTTCTAGGTTAAAGCGTTCGGTTACAGTAGCAGTTTTTATTTTTAGGTTTCACTCTGTTCTCTATTATATAGATAGATGAATTTAAAACACTAAATCCAACATGGTTTGTAGTAGCTCTTTGAAACTTGACAAAATAAAGGACTTCTCACTTTTGTCTCTATTGTTGTTTCCTATTCAAGTAGCCCTAGGCACAGACTGTGGAAAAGCACTTCATTAAGAGGGGTTGCCAAGCTTCTAAGAAATAAGTAGTTTCCGAAATACCAGAAAATATTTTTTCACAAAATCTTGATGATACTTGGTGGTAATGATCAGTTCACAAATCCCACCTGGCTCACCAATTTTTGTTCTTCTAGGTTGAAGCGTTCTTCTACAGTAGCAGTTTTTATATTTAGGTTTCCCTCTGTTATTTCCTATAGAGATAAATGAATTTGGAACTCTAAATCCAACATGGTTTGTAGAAGCTCTTTGAAACTTGGCAAAAAAAGTAGTTCTCAGTTTTGTCTCTATGGTTTGTTTCCTCGTCAAGAAGCCATAAGCAGAGACTGTGGAAAGCACTTTCATTGAAAGGTGTTGCCAAGCTTCCAAGAAATTACGATTTTCCGAAATACCAGCAAAAATTTTTTCACCCAATCTTGATGATACATGGTGGTAATGACAAGTACACAAATCCCACTTGGCTCACCAAATTTTGTTCTTCTAGTTTGAAGCGTTCTTCTACAGTTGCAGTTTTTATATTTAGGTTTCACTCTGTTCTCTTCTATATAGATAGATGAATTTGGAACTCTAAGTCCAACATGGTTTGTCAAGTTTGAAACTTTACAAAATAAAGGAGTTCTCAGTTTTGTCTCTATGGTTTGTTTCCTCTTCAAGTAGCCCTTGGTACAGTCTGTGGAAAAGCACTTTCATTGAAAGGGGTTGCCAAGCTTCCAAGAAATAACGAGTTTCCGAAATACCAGCAAATATTTTTTCACGCAATCTTGATGATACATGGTGGTAATGATCAGTACACAAATCCCACATGGCTCACCAAATTTAGTTCTTATAGGTTTAAGCGTTCGTCTACAGTAGCAGTTTTTACATTCAGGTTTCCCTCTGTTATCTCCTATAGAGATAAATGAATTTGGAACTCTAAATCCAACATGGTTTGTAGAAGCTCTTTGAAACTTGGCAAAAAAAGTAGTTCTCAGTTTTGTCTCTATGGTTTGTTTCCTCGTCAAGAAGCCATAAGCAGAGACTGTGGAAAGCACTTTCATTGAAAGGTGTTGCCAAGCTTCCAAGAAATTACGATTTTCCGAAATACCAGCAAAATTTTTTTCACCCAATCTTGATGATACATGGTGGTAATGACAAGTACACAAATCCCACTTGGCTCACCAAATTTTGTTCTTCTAGTTTGAAGCGTTCTTCTACAGTTGCAGTTTTTATATTTAGGTTTCACTCTGTTCTCTTCTATATAGATAGATGAATTTGGAACTCTAAATCCAACATGGTTTGTCAAGTTTGAAACTTGACAAAATAAAGGAGTTCTCAGTTTTGTCTCTATGGTTTGTTTCCTCTTCAAGTAGCCCTGGGTACAGTCTGTGGAAAAGCACTTTCATTGAAAGGGGTTGCCAAGCTTCCAAGAAATAACGAGTTTCCGAAATACCAGCAAATATTTTTTCACGCAATCTTGATGAAACGTGGTGGTAATGATCAGTACACAAATCCCACATGGCTCACCAAATTTAGTTCTTATAGGTTTAAGCGTTCGTCTACACTAGCAGTTTTTACATTCAGGTTTCCCTCTGTTCTCTCCTATATAGATAGATGAATTTGGAACTCTAAATCCAACATGTTTTGTAGTAGCTCTTTGAAACTTGACAAAATAAATTAGTTCTCAGTTTTGGCTCTATGATTTTTTTCCTCTTTAAGTAGCCCTAGGCACAGACTGTGGAAAACCACTTTCATTGAGAGGGGTTGCAAAGCTTCTAAGAAATAAAGAGTTTCCGAAGTACCAGCAAATATTTTTTCACCCAATCTTGATGATATTGGTGGTAATGATCAGGAAACAAATTTCACTTATCTCACCAAATTCTGTTCTTCTAGGTTGAAGCGTTCGTCTACAGTAGCAGTTTTTATATTTAGGTTTCACTCTGTTCTCTCCTATATTGATAGATGAATTTGGAACTCTAAATCCAACGTCTTTTGTAGTAGCTCTTTGAAACTTGACAAAATAAAGTAGTTCTCAGTTTTGTCTCTATGGTTTGTTTCCTGTTCAAGTAGCCCTAGGCACAGACTGAGGAAAATCGCTTTAATTGAGAGGGGATGCCAAGCTTCTTAGAAATAAAGAGATTCCGAAATACCAGCAAATATTATTCCACCCAATCTTTGTGATACTTGGTTTTAATAATCAGTACACCAATCCCACTTAGCTCAAAAAATTTTGTTCTTCTAGGTTGAAGCGTTCGTTTTCAGTAGCAGTTTTCATTTTTAGGTTTCACTTTGTTCTCTCCTATATAGATAGATGAATTTGGAACTCTAAATCCAACATGGTTTGTAGTAGCTCTTTGAAACCTTAGAAAATGAAGGCGTTCTCAGTTTTGTCTCTATGGTTTGTTTCCTCTTCAAGTAGCCCTAGGCACAGACTGTGGAAAAGCACTTTTATTGAGAGGGGTTGCCAACCTTCTAAGAAATAAAGAGTTTCCGAAATACCAGCAAATATTTTTTCACCCAATCTTGAATATACTTGGTGGTAATAATCAGTACTCCAATCCCACTTGGCTCACTAAATTTTGTTGTTCTAGGTTGAAGCGTTCGTCTACAGTAGCAATTTTTATATTTAGGTTTCACTCTGTTCTCTTCTATATAGATAGATGAATTTGGAATTCTAAATCGAACATGGTTTGTAGTAGCTCTTTGAAACTTGACAAAATAAAGTAGTTCTCAATTTGGTCTCTATGGTTTTATTCCTCTTCAAGTAGCCCTAGGCACAGACTGTGGAAAAGCACTTTCATTGAAAGGAGTTGCCAAGCTTCTAAGAAATAACGAGTTTCCGAAATACCAGCAAATATTTTTTCACCCAATCTTGATGATACTTGGTGGTAATGATCAGTACACAAATCCCACTTGGCTCACCAAATTTTGTTCTTCTAGGTTGAAGCGTTCGTCTACAGTAGCAGTTTATATATTTAGGTTTTTCTCTGTTCTCTCCTATATAGATAGATGAATTTGGAACTCTAAATCCACCACGGTTTGTAGTACCTCTTTGAAACTTGACAAAATAAATTAGTTCTCTGTTTTGTCTCTATGGTTTGTTTTCTCTTCAGGTAGCCCTAGGCACAAACTGTGGAAAAGCACTTGCATTGAAAAGTGTTGCCAAGCTTCCAAGGAATAATGAGTTTCCGAAATACCAGAAAATATTTTTTCACCAAATCTTGATAACACTTTGTGGTATGATATGTACACAAATCCCACTTGGCTCATCAAATTTTGTTCTTTCAGGTTGAAGCGTTCGTTTACAGTAGCCATTTTTATTTTTAGGTTTCACTTTGTTCTCTCCTATATAGATAGATGAATTTGGAACTCTAAATCCAACATGGTTTGTAGTAGCTCTTTGAAACTTGACAAAATAAGGAGTTCTCAGTTTTGTCTCTATGGTTTGTTTCCTCTTCAAATAGCCCTAGGCACAGACTGTGGAAAAGCACTTTCATTGAGAGGGGTTGCCAAGCTTCTAAGAAATAACGAGTTTCCGAAATATCAGCAAATAGTTTTTTACCCAATCCTGATGATACTTGGTGGTAAGGATCAGTACACAGATCCCACTTGGCTCACCAAATTGTGTTCTTCTAGGTTGAAGCATTCGTCTACAGCAGCAGTTTTCATATGTAGGTTTCACTCTGTTCTCTCCTATATAGATAGTTGAATTTGGAAATCTAAATCCAACATGGTTTGTAGTAGCTCTTTGAAACTTGGCAAAATAAAGGAGTTCTCAGTTTTGTCTCTATGGTTTGTTTCCTTTTCAAGTAGCCCTAAGCAGACACTGTGGAAAAGCACTTTCATTGAAAGGGGTTGCCAAGCTTCCAAGAAATTACGAGTTTCCGAAATACCAGCAAATATTTTTTCAAACAATCTTGATGATACGTAGTGGTAATGACAAGTACACAAATCCCACTTGGCTCACCAAATTTTGCTCTTCTAGGTTAAAGCGTTCGGTTACAGTAGCAGTTTTTATTTTTAGGTTTCACTCTGTTCTCTATTATATAGATAGATGAATTTAAAACACTAAATCCAACATGGTTTGTAGTAGCTCTTTGAAACGTGACAAAATAAACTAGATCTCAGTTTTGTCTCTATGGTTTGTTTCTTCTTCAAGTAGCCCTAGACACAGACTGTGGAAAAGCACTTCATTAAGAGGGGTTGCCAAGCTTCTAAGAAATAAGTAGTTTCCGAAATACCAGAAAATATTTTTTCACAAAATCTTGATGATACATGGTGGTAATGATCAGTTCACAAATCCCACCTGGCTCACCAATTTTTGTTCTTCTAGGTTGAAGCGTTCTTCTACAGTAGCAGTTTTTATATTTAGGTTTCCCTCTGTTATCTCCTATAGAGATAAATGAATTTGGAACTCTAAATCCAACATGGTTTGTAGAAGCTCTTTGAAACTTGGCAAAAAAAGTAGTTCTCAGTTTTGTCTCTATGGTTTGTTTCCTCGTCAAGAAGCCATAAGCAGAGACTGTGGAAAGCACTTTCATTGAAAGGTGTTGCCAAGCTTCCAAGAAATTACGATTTTCCGAAATACCAGCAAAAATTTTTTCACCCAATCTTGATGATACATGGTGGTAATGACAAGTACACAAATCCCACTTGGCTCACCAAATTTTGTTCTTCTAGTTTGAAGCGTTCTTCTACAGTTGCAGTTTTTATATTTAGGTTTCACTCTGTTCTCTTCTATATAGATAGATGAATTTGGAACTCTAAGTCCAACATGGTTTGTCAAGTTTGAAACTTGACAAAATAAAGGAGTTCTCAGTTTTGTCTCTATGGTTTGTTTCCTCTTCAAGTAGCCCTTGGTACAGTCTGTGGAAAAGCACTTTCATTGAAAGGGGTTGCCAAGCTTCCAAGAAATAACGAGTTTCCGAAATACCAGCAAATATTTTTTCACGCAATCTTGATGATACATGGTGGTAATGATCAGTACACAAATCCCACATGGCTCACCAAATTTAGTTCTTATAGGTTTAAGCGTTCGTCTACAGTAGCAGTTTTTACATTCAGGTTTCCCTCTGTTATCTCCTATAGAGATAAATGAATTTGGAACTCTAAATCCAACATGGTTTGTAGAAGCTCTTTGAAACTTGGCAAAAAAAGTAGTTCTCAGTTTTGTCTCTATGGTTTGTTTCCTCGTCAAGAAGCCATAAGCAGAGACTGTGGAAAGCACTTTCATTGAAAGGTGTTGCCAAGCTTCCAAGAAATTACGATTTTCCGAAATACCAGCAAAATTTTTTTCACCCAATCTTGATGATACATGGTGGTAATGACAAGTACAAAAATCCCACTTGGCTCACCAAATTTTGTTCTTCTAGTTTGAAGCGTTCTTCTACAGTTGCAGTTTTTATATTTAGGTTTCACTCTGTTCTCTTCTATATAGATAGATGAATTTGGAACTCTAAATCCAACATGGTTTGTCAAGTTTGAAACTTGACAAAATAAAGGAGTTCTCAGTTTTGTCTCTATGGTTTGTTTCCTCTTCAAGTAGCCCTGGGTACAGTCTGTGGAAAAGCACTTTCATTGAAAGGGGTTGCCAAGCTTCCAAGAAATAACGAGTTTCCGAAATACCAGCAAATATTTTTTCACGCAATCTTGATGAAACGTGGTGGTAATGATCAGTACACAAATCCCACATGGCTCACCAAATTTAGTTCTTATAGGTTTAAGCGTTCGTCTACAGTAGCAGTTTTTACATTCAGGTTTCCCTCTGTTCTCTCCTATATAGATAGATGAATTTGGAACTCTAAATCCAACATGTTTTGTAGTAGCTCTTTGAAACTTGACAAAATAAATTAGTTCTCAGTTTTGGCTCTATGATTTTTTTCCTCTTTAAGTAGCCCTAGGCACAGACTGGGGAAAACCACTTTCATTGAGAGGGGTTGCAAAGCTTCTAAGAAATAAAGAGTTTCCGAAGTACCAGCAAATATTTTTTCACCCAATCTTGATGATATTGGTGGTAATGATCAGGACACAAATTTCACTTATCTCACCAAATTCTGTTCTTCTAGGTTGAAGCGTTCGTCTACAGTAGCAGTTTTTATATTTAGGTTTCACTCTGTTCTCTCCTATATTGATAGATGAATTTGGAACTCTAAATCCAACGTCTTTTGTAGTAGCTCTTTGAAACTTGACAAAATAAAGTAGTTCTCAGTTTTGTCTCTATGGTTTGTTTCCTGTTCAAGTAGCCCTAGGCACAGACTGAGGAAAATCGCTTTAATTGAGAGGGGATGCCAAGCTTCTTAGAAATAACGAGTTTCCGAAATACCAGCAAATATATTTTCACCCAATCTTGATGATACTTGGTGGTAATGATCAGGAGACAAATCCCACTTGGCTCACCAAATTCTGTTCTTCTAGGTTTAAGCGTTCCTCTACAGTAGCAGTTTTTATATTTAGGTTTCACTCTGTTCTCTCCTATATAGATAGATGAATTTGGAACTCTAAATCCAACATGGTTTGTAGTAGCTCTTTGAAACTTGAAAAATAAAGTAGTTCTCAGTTTTGTCTCTATGGTTTGTTTCCTCTTCAAGTAGCCCTAGGCACAGACTGTGGAAAAGCACATTCATTGAGAGGGCTTGGCAAGCTTCTAAGAAATAACGAGTTTCCGAAATACCTACAATTATGTTTTCACCCAACCTTGATGATACTTGGTGGTAATGATCAGTACACAAATCCCATTTGGCTCACCATTTTGTTCTTTTAGGTTGAAGCGTTCGTCTACAGTAGCAGTTTTGATATTTATTTTTTCCTCTGTTCTGTCCTAGATAGATAGATGAATTTGAAACTCTAAATCCAACATGGTTTGTAGTAGCTCCTTGAAACGTGACAAAATTACGGAGTTCTCAGTTTTGTCTCTATGGTTTGTTTCCTCTTCAAGTAGCCCTAGGCACAGACTGTGGAAAAGCACTTTCATTGAGAGGGGTTGCCAACCTTCTAATAAATAACGAGTTTCCAAAATACCAGCAAATATTTTTTCACCCAATCTTGATGATACTTGGTGGTAAGGATCAGTACACAAATCCCACTTGGCTCACCAAATTTTGTTCTTCTAGGTTGAAGCGTTCGTCTACAGTAGCTGTTTTTGTATTTATGTTTTTCTCTGTTCTTTCCTATATAGATAGATGAATTTGGAACTCTAAATCCATCATGGTTTGTAGTCGCTCTTTGAAACTTGACAAAAAAAAGTAGTTATCAGTTTTGTCTCTATGATTTATTTCCTCTTCATGTAGCCCTAGGCACAGATATTGGAAAAGCAATTTCATTGAGAGGGGTTGCCAAGATTCTAAGAAATAACGATTTTCCGAAATACCAGCAAATATTTTTTTCACCCAATCTTGATGATACTTGCTGGTAATGATCAGTAGAGAAATCCCACTAGGCTCACCAAATTTTCTTCTTCTAGGTTGAAGCGTTCGTCTACATATCAGTTTTTATATTTAGGTTTTTCTCTGTTCTCTCCTATATAGATAGATGAATTTGGAACTCTAAATCCAACATGGTTTGTAGTAGCTCTTTGAAACTTGACAAAAGAACGTAGTTCGCAATTTTGTCTCTATGGTTTGTTTCCTCTTCAAGTATCCCTAAGCAGAGACTCTGGAATAGGACTTTCATTGAAAGGGGTGGCCAAGCTTCCTAGAAATTAAGAGTTTCTGAAATACCAGCAAATATTTTTTCACCCAATCTTGATGATACGTGGTGGTAATGACAAGTACACAAATCCCACTTGGCTCACCAAAATTTGTTCTAGGTTGAAGCGTTCGTTTACAGTAGCAGTTTTATTTTTAGGTTTCACTCTGTTCTCTCCTATATAGATAGAGGAATTTGGAACTCTAAATCCAACATGTTTTGTAGTAGCTCTTTGAAACTTGACAAAATAAAGGAGTTCTCGGTTTTGTTGCTATGGTTTGTTTTCTCTTCAAGTAGCCCTAGGCACAGACTGTGGAAAAGCACTTTCTTTGAGAGTGGTTGCCAAGCTTCTAAGATATAACGAGTTTCCGAAATACCAGCAAATATTTTTTCACCCAAACTTGATGATACTTGGTGGTAATGATCAGTACACAAATCCCACTTGGCTCACCAAATTTTGTTCTTCTAGTTAAAGCGTTCTTCTACAGTAGCAGTTTTTATATTTAGGTTTCACACTGTTCTCTCCTATTTGGATAGATGAATTTGGAACTCTAAATCCAACATGGTTTGTAGTTACTCTTTGAAACGTGACAAAATAAAGGAGTTCTTAGTTTTGTCTCTATGGTTTGTTTCCTTTTCAAGTAGCCCTAAGCAGACACTGTGGAAAAGCACTTTCATTGAAAGGGGTTGCCAAGCTTCCAAGAAATTACGAGTTTCCGAAATACCAGCAAATATTTTTTCACCCAATCTTGATGATACGTAGTGGTAATGACAAGTACACAAATCCCACTTGGCTCACCAAATTTTGCTCTTCTAGGTTAAAGCGTTCGGTTACAGCAGCAGTTTTTATTTTTAGGTTTCACTCTGTTCTCTATTATATAGATAGATGAATTTAAAACACTAAATCCAACATGGTTTGTAGTAGCTCTTTGAAACATGACAAAATAAAGGAGATCTCAGTTTTGTCTCTATGGTTTGTTTCCTCTTCAAGTAGCCCTAGGCACAGACTGTGGAAAAGCACTTCATTAAGAGGGGTTGCCAAGCTTCTAAGAAATAAGTAGTTTCCGAAATAACAGAAAATATTTTTTCACAAAATCTTGATGATACTTGGTGGTAATGATCAGTTCACAAATCCCACCTGGCTCACCAATTTTTGTTCTTCTAGTTTGAAGCGTTCTTCTACAGTTGCAGTTTTTATATTTAGGTTTCACTCTGTTCTCTTCTATATAGATAGATGAATTTGGAACTCTAAATCCAACATGGTTTGTCAAGTTTGAAACTTGACAAAATAAAGGAGTTCTCAGTTTTGTCTCTATGGTTTGTTTCCTCTTCAAGTAGCCCTTGGTACAGTCTGTGGAAAAGCACTTTCATTGAAAGGGGTTGCCAAGCTTCCAAGAAATAACGAGTTTCCGAAATACCAGCAAATATTTTTTCATGCAATCTTGATGATACGTGGTGGTAATGATCAGTACACAAATCCCACATGGCTCACCAAATTTAGTTCTTATAGGTTTAAGCGTTCGTCTACAGTAGCAGTTTTTACATTCAGGTTTCCCTCTGTTCTCTCCTATATAGATAGATGAATTTGGAACTCTAAATCCAACATGTTTTGTAGTAGCTCTTTGAAACTTGACAAAATAAATTAGTTCTCAGTTTTGGCTCTATGATTTTTTTCCTCTTTAAGTAGCTCTAGGCACAGACTGTGGAAAACCACTTTCATTGAGAGGGGTTGCCAAGCTTCTAAGAAATAAAGAGTTTCCGAAGTACCAGCAAATATTTTTTCACCCAATCTTGATGATATTGGTGGTAATGATCAGGACACAAATTTCACTTATCTCACCAAATTCTGTTCTTCTAGGTAGAAGCGTTCGTCTACAGTAGCAGTTTTTATATTTAGGTTTCACTCTGTTCTCTCCTATATTGATAGATGAATTTGGAACTCTAAATCCAACGTCTTTTGTAGTAGCTCTTTGAAACTTGACAAAATAAAGTAGTTCTCAGTTTTGTCTCTATGGTTTGTTTCTTGTTCAAGTAGCCCTAGGCACAGACTGAGGAAAATCACTTTAATTGAGAGGGGATGCCAAGCTTCTTAGAAATAACGAGTTTCCGAAATACCAGCAATTATATTTTGACCCAATCTTGATGATACTTGGTGGTAATGATCAGGAGACAAATCCCACTTGGCTCACCAAATTCTGTTCTTCTAGGTTTAAGCGTTCCTCTACAGTAGCAGTTTTTATATTTAGGTTTCACTCTGTTCTCTCCTATATAGATAGATGAATTTGGAACTCTAAATCCAACATGGTTTGTGGTAACTCTTTGAAACTTGACAAAATCAAGTAGATCTCAGTTTTGTCTCTATGGTTTGTTTCCTCTTCAAGTAGCCCTAGGCACAGAGTGTGAAAAGCACTTTCATTGAGAGGGGTTGCCAAGCTTCTAAGAAATAACGAGTTTCCGAAATACCAGCAAATATTTTTTCACCCAATCTTTATGATAATGAGTGGTAATGATCAGGACACAATTCCCACTTGGCTCTCCAAATTCTGTTCTTCGAGGTTTAAGCGTTCGTCAAGTAGCCCTAGGCACAGACTGTGGAAAAGCACATTCATTGAGAGGGGTTGGCAAGCTTCTAAGAAATAACGAGTTTCCAAAATACCTACAATTATGTTTTCAACCAACCTTGATGATACTTGGTGGTAATGATCAGTACACAAATCCCATTTGGCTCACCATTTTGTTCTTTTAGGTTGAAGCGTTCGTCTACAGTAGCAGTTTTGATATTTATTTTTCCCTCTGTTCTGTCCTATATAGATAGATGAATTTGGAACTCTAAATCCAACATGGTTTGTAGTCGCTCTTTGAAACTTGACGACATAAAGGAGTTATCAGTTTTGTCTCTATGGTTTGATTCTTCTTCAAGTAGCCCTAAGCAGAGACTGTGGAAAAGCACTTTCATTGAAAGGGGTTGCCAAGCATCCAAGAAATTACGAGTTTCCGAAATACCAGCAAATATTTTTTCACCCAATCTGGATGATACGTGGTGGTAATGATCGGTACACAAATCCTACTTGGCTCACCAAATGTTGTTCTTCTAGTTTGAAGCGTTCGTCTACAGTAGCAGTTTTTATGTTTAGGTTTCACTCTGTTCTCTCCTATGTAGATAGATGAATTTGGAACTCTAAATCCAACATGGATTGTAGTAGCTCTTTGAAACTTGACAAAATAAAGGAATTCTCAGGTTTTTTATATAATTTGTTTCCTCTTCAAGTAGACCTAAGCAGAGACTGTGGAAAAGCACTTTTATTGAAAGGGGTTGCCAAGCTTCCATGAAATTACGACTTTCCGAATACCAGCATATGTTTTTTCACCCAATCCTGATGATACTTGCTGGTAATGACAAGTACACAAATCCCAATTGTCTCACCAAAGTTTGTTCTTCTAGGTTGAAGCGTTCGTCTACAGTAGCAGTTTTCATATTTAGGTTTCACTCTGTTCTCTCCTATATAGATGGATGAATTTGGAACTCTAAATCCAACATGGTTTGTAGTAGTTCTTTGAAACTTGACAAAATAAAGTAGTTCTCTGTTTTGTCTCTATGGTTTGTTTCCTCTTCAAGTAACCCTAGGCACAGAGGGTGGAAAAGCACTTTCATTGAGAGGGGTTGTCAAGCTTCTAAGAAATAACGAGTTTCCGAAATACCAGCAAATATTTTTTCACATAATCTGGATGATACTTGTTGGTTATGATCGGTACACAAATCCCCCTTTCTCACCAAATTTTGTTCTTCTAGGTTGAAGCGTTGTCTACAGTTGTCGTTTTTATATTTAGGTTTCCCTCTGTTCTCTCATATATAGATAGATGAATTTGGAACTCTAAATCCAACATGGTTTGTAGTAGCTCTTTGAAACTTGACAAAATAAAGTAGTTCTCAGTTTTATCTCTATGGTTTGTTTCCTCTTCAAGTAGCCTTAAGCAGAGACTGTGGAAATGCACTTTCATTGAAAGGGTTTGCCAAGCTTCCCAGAAATTACGAGTTTCCGTAATACCAGCAAATATTTTTTCACCCAATCTGGATGATACTTGGTGGTAATGATTGGTACACAAATCCCTTTGGCTCACCAAATTTTGTTCTTCTAGGTTGAAGCGTTCGTTTACAGTAGCAGTTTATATTTTTAGGTTTCCCTCTGTTCTCTCCTATATAGATAGATGAATTTGGAACTCTAAATCCAACATGGTTTCTAGTAGCTCTTTGAAACTTGACAAAATAAAGGAGTTCTCAGTTTTGTCTCAACGGTTTGTTTCCTCTTCAAGTAGCCCTAGGCAGAGACTGTGGAAAAGCACTTTAATTGAGAGGCGATGCCAAGCTTCTAAGAAATAACGAGTTTCCGAAATACCAGCAAATATTTTTTAACCCAATCTTGATGATACTTGGTGTTAATGATCAGGACACAAATCCCACTTGGCTCACCAAATTCTGTTCTTCCAGGTTGAAGCGTTCGTCTACAGTAGAAGTTTTTATATTTAGGTTTCCCTCTGCTCTCCTATATTGGTACATGAATTTGGAACTCTAAATCCAACATGGTTTGTAGTAGCTCTTAGAAACTTGACAAAAAAAGTAGTTCTCAGTTTTGTCTCTATGGTTTTTTTTTTCTTCAAGTAGCCCTAAGCAGAGAGTGTGGAAAAGCACTTTCATTAAAAGGGGTTGCCAAGCTACCAAGAAATTACGAGTTTCCGAAATACCAGCAAATATTTTTTCACCCAATCTTGATGATACGTGGTGGTAATGATCGGAACACAAATCCCACTTTACTCACCAAATTTTGTTCTTCTAGGTTGAAGCGTTCGTTTACAGTAGCAGTTTTTATTTTTAGGTTTCCCTCTGTTCTCTACTATATAGATAGATGAATTTGGAACTCTAAATCCCACATGGTTTGTAGAAGCTCTTTGAAACTTGACTAAATAAAGGAGTTCTCACTTTTGTCTCTATGGTTTGTTTCCTATTCAAGTAGCCCTAGGCACAGACTGTGGAAAAGCACTTTCATTGAGAGAGGTTTCCAAGCTTCTAAAAAATAACGAGTTTCCGAAATACAAGCAAATATTTTTTCACCCAATCTTGATGATACGTGGTGGTAATGATCAGTACACAAATGCCACTTGGCTCACCAAATTGTGTTCTTCTAGGTTGAAGCGTTCGTTTACAGTAGCAGTTTTTATTTTTAGGTTTCACTCTGTTCTCTCCTATATAGATAGATGAATTTGGAACACTAAATCCAACATGGTTTGTAGTAGCTCTTTGAAACTTGACAAAATAAAGGAGTTCTCAGTTTTGTATCTATGGTTTCTTTCCTCTTGAAGTAGCCCTAGTTACTAACTGTGGAAAAGCACTTTCATTGAAAGAGGTTGCCAAGCTTCTAAGAAATAACGAGTTTCCGAAATACCAGCAAATATTTTTTCACCCAATCTTGATGATACGTGGTGGTAATGATCAGTACACAAATGTCACTTGGCTCACCAAATTGTGTTCTTCTAGGTTGAAGCATTCGTTTACAGTAGCAGGTTTTATTTTTAGGTTTCACTCTCTTCTCTCCTATATAGATAGATAAATTTGGAACTCTAAATCCAACATGGTTTGTAGTAGTTCTTTGAAACTTGACAAAATAAAGTAGTTCTCAGTTTTGTCTCTATGGTTTGTTTCCGCTTCAAGTAGCCCTAAGCAGAGACTTTGGAAAAGCACTTTCATTGAAAGGGGTTGCCAAGCTTCCAAGAAATAACGAGTTTCCGAAATACCAGCAAATATTTTTTCACCCAATCTTGATGATACGTGGTGGTAAAGACAAGTACACAAATCCCACTTGGATCACCAAATTTTGTTTTTCTAGGTGGAAGCGTTCGTTTACAGGTGCAGTTTTTATTCTTGGTTTCACTCTGTTCTCTCCTATATAGATAGGTGAATTTGGAACTCTATATCCAACACGGTTTGTAGTAGTTCTTTGAAACTTGACAAAATAAAGGAGTTCTCAGTTTTTTCTCTATGGTTTTTTTCCTCTTCAAGTAGCCCTAGGCACAGAGGGTGGAAAAGCACTTTCATTGAGAGGGGTTGTCAAGCTTCTAAGAAATAACGAGTTTTCGAAATACCAGCAAATATTTTTTCACCCAATCTAGATGATACTTGTTGGTAATGATCGGAACACAAATCCCACTTGGCCCACCAAATTTTGTTCTTCTAGGTTGAAGCGTTCGTCTACAGTAGTCGTTTTTATATTTAGGTTTCCCTCTGTTCTCTCATATATAGATAGATGAATTTGGAACTCTAAATCCAACATGGTTTGTAGTCGCTTTATGAAACTTGACAAAAAAAAAGTAGTTTTCAGTTTTGTCTCTATGGTTTGTTTCCTCCTTAAGTAGCCCTAAGCAGAGACTGTGTATAAGCACTTTAATTGAAAGGGGTTGCCAACTTCCAAGAAATTACGAGTTTCCGAAATACCAGCATATATTCTTTCACCCAAACTTGATGATACTTTTTGGTAATTAGAAGTACACAAATCCCACGTGGCTCACCAAATTTTGTTCTTGTAGGTTTAAGCGTTCTTCTACAGTAGCAGTTTTTATATTTAGGTTTCACTCTGTTCTCTCCTATATAGATAGATGAATTTGGAACTCTAAATCCAACATGGTTTGTAGTAGTTCTTTGAAACTTGACAAAATAAAGTAGTTCTCAGTTTTGTCTCTATGGTTTGTTTCCTCTTCAAGTAGCCTTAAGCAGAGACTGTGGAAATGCACTTTCATTGAAAGGGTTTGCCAAGCTTCCCAGAAATTACGAGTTTCCGTAATACAAGGAAATATTTTTTCACCCAATCTGGATGATACTTGGTGGTAATGATTGGTACACAAATCCCACTTGGCTCACCAAATTTTGTTCTTCTAGGTTGAAGCGTTCGTTTACAGTAGCAGTTTATATTTTTAGGTTTCCCTCTGTTCTCTCCTATATAGATAGATGAATTTGGAACTCTAAATCCAACATGGTTTCTAGTAGCTCTTTGAAATCTTGACAAAATAAAGGAGTTCTCAGTTTTGTCTCTATGATTTGTTTCCTCTTCAAGTACCCCTAAGCGGAGTCTGTGGAAAAGGACTTTCATTGAAAGGGGTTGCCAAGCTTCAAATGAATTACGAGTTTCCGAAATACCAGCAAATATTTTTTCACCCAATCTTGATGATACGTGGTGATAATGATCCGTACACAAATACCACTTGGCTCACCAAATTTTGTATTCTGGTTTGAAGCGTTCGTCTACAGTAGTCGTTTTTATATTTAGGTTTCCCTCTGTTCTCTCTTATATAGATAGATGAATTTGGAACTCTAAATACAACATGGTTTGTAGAATCTCTTTGAAACTTCATAAAATAAAGGAGTTCTCAGTTTTGTCTCTATGGTTTGTTTCCTCTTCAAGTAGCCCTAGGCACAGACTGTGGAAAAGCACGTCCATTGAGAGGGTATCCCATACTTCTAAGAAATAACGAGTTTCCGAAATACCAGCAAATATTTTTCACCCAATCTTGATGATACTTGGGGGTAATGATCAGCACACCAATCCCACTTGGCTCACCAAATTTTGTTCTTCCAGGTTGAAGCATTCATCTCACAGTAGCAGTTTTTATATTTAAGTTTCACTCTGTTCTCTTCTACATAGATAGATGAATTTGGAACTCTAAATCCAACATGGTTTGTAGTAGCTCTTTGAAACTTGACAAAATAAAGGAGTTATCAGTTTTGTCTCTATGGTTTGTTTCCTCTTCAAGTAGCCCTAGGCACAGACTTTGGAAAAGCACTTTCATTGAGAGGGGTTGCCAAGCTTCTAAGTAATAACGAGTTTCCAAAATAATAGCAAATATTTTTTCACCCAATCTTTATGATACTTGGTGGTAATGATCAGTACACAAATCCCACTTGACTCACACTATTTTGTTCATTTAGGTTGAAGCGTTCGTTTACAGTAGCAGTTTATATTTTTAGGTGTCCCTCTGTTCTCTCCTATATAGATAGATGAATTTGAAACTCTAAATTCAACTTCGTTTGTAGTAGCTCTTTGAAACTTGAAAAAATAAAGGATTTCTCAGTTTTGTGTGTATGGTTTGTTTCCTCTTCAAGTAGCCCTAGGCACACACTGTGGAAAAGAACTTTCATTGAGAGGGTATCCCAAGCCTCTAAGAAATAACGAGTTTCCAAAATACCAGCAAATATTTTTTCACCCAATCTTGATGATACTTGGTGGTAATGATCAGTACACAAATCCCACTTGACTCAACAAATTTGGTTCTTCTAGGTTGAAGCCTTCGTTTACAGTAGCTGTTTTTATTTTTAGGTTTCACTTTGTTCTCTCCTATATAGATAGATGAATTTGGAACTCTAAATCCAACAAGATTTGTAGTAGCTCTTTGAAACTTGACAAAAAGTAGTGCTCAGTTTTGTCTCTATGATTTGTTTCCTCTTCAAGTAGCCCAGGCATAGACTGTGGAAAACACTTCCATAGAAATGGGTTGCCAAGCTTCCAAGAAATTACGTGTTTCTGAAATACCAGCAAATATTTTTTCACCCAATCTTGATGATACTTGCGGGTGATGACAAGTACACAAATCAAACTTGGCTCACCAAATGTTGTTCTTCTAGGTTGAAGCGTTCGTTTACAGTAGCAGTTTTTATTTTTAGGTTTCACTCTGTTGTCTCCTATATACATAGAAGAATTTGGAACTCTAAACAAAACATGTTTTGTAGTAGCTCTTGAAACTTGACAAAATAAAGGAGTTCTCAGTTTTGTCTCTATGGATTGTTTCCTCTTCAAGTAGCCCTATGCACAGACTATGGAAAAGCATTTTCATTGAGAGGGGTTGCCAAGCTTCTAAGAAATAACGAGTTTTCGAAATACCAGCAAATATTTTTTCACCCAATCTTGATGATACGTGGTGGTAATGATCAGTACACAAATCCCACTTGGCTCACCCCATTTTTTTCTTATAGGTTAAAGCGTTCGTTTACAGTAGCAGTTTTTATTTTTAGGTTTCACTCTGTTCTTTTTTATATAGATAGATGAATTTGGAACTCAAATCCAACATGGATTTTAGTAGCTCTTTGAAACTTGACAAAATGAAGAAGTTCTCAGTTTTGTCTCTATGTTTTGTTTCCTCTTCAAGTAGCACTAGGCAGAGACTGTGGAAAAGAACTTTCATTGAGAGGGGTTGCCAGGCTTCTAAGAAATAACGAGTTTCTGAAATACCAGCAAATATTTTTTCACCCAACCTTGATTATACTTGGTGGTATAGACAAGTACACAAATCCCACTTGGCTCACCAAATTTTGTTGTTCTAGGTTGAAACTTCGTTTACAGTAGCAGTTTGTATTTTTAGGTGTCCCTCTGCTCTCTCCTATATAGATAGATGAATTTGGAACTCTAAATCCAGCATGGTTTGTAGTAGCTCTTTGAAACTTGACAATATAAAGGAGTTCTCAGTTTTGTCTCTAAGATTTGTCCACTTCAAGTAGCCCTAAGCAGAGACTGTGGAAAAGCACTTTCATTGAAAGGGTTTGCCAAGCTCCCAAATAATTATGGGTTTCTGAAATACCGGAAAATATTTTTTCACCCAATCTTGATGATACTTAGTGGTAATTACAAGTACACAAATCCCACTTGGCTCACCAAGTTTTGCTCTTCTAGGTTGACGCGTTCGTTTACAAGAGCAGTTTTTATTTTTAGTTTTCCCTCTGTTCTCTCCTAGATAGATAGATGAATTTGGAACTCTAAATCCAACATGGTTTGTAGTAGCTCTTTGAAACTGGACAAAATAAAAATGTTCTCAGTTTTGTCACTATGGTTTGTTTCCTCTTCAAGTAGCCCTAGTCTCAAACTGTGGAAAAGCACTTTCATTGAAAGGGGTTGCCAACTTCTAAGAAATAACGAGTTTCCGAAATACCTGCAAATATTTTTTCACCCAATCTTGATGATACTGGTGGTAATTATCAGTACACAAATCCCACTTGACTCACCAAATTTGGTTCTTCTAGGTTGAAGCGTTCGTTTACAGTAGCAGTTTTTATTTTTAGGATTTACTCTGTTCTCTTTTATATAGATAGATGAATTCGGAACTCTAAATCCAACATGGTTTGTAGTAGCTCTTTGAAACTTGACAAAATGAAGGAGTTCTCAGTTTTGTCTCTATGTTTTGTTTCCCCTTCAAGTAGCCCTAGGCACAAACTGTGCTAAAGCACTTTCATTGAGAGGGGTTGCCAGGCTTCTAAGAAATAACAAGTTTCCGAAATACCAGCAAATATTTTTTCACCCAATCTTGATGATACTTGGTGGTAATGACAAGTACACAAATCCCACTTGGCTCACCAAATTTTGCTCTTCTAGGTTGAGGCGTTCGTTTACAGTAGCAGTTTTTATTTTTAGGTTTCACTCTGTTCTCTCCTAGATATATAGATGAATTCAAAACACTAAATCCAACATCGTTTGTAGTACCTCTTTGAAACGTGACAAAATAAAGGAGATCTCAGTTTTGTCTCTATGGTTTGTTTCCTCTTCAAGTAGCCCTAGGCACAGACTGTGGAAATGCACTTTCATTGAGAGTTGTTTTCAAGCTTCTAAGAAATAACGAGTTTCCAAAATACCAGCAAATATTTTTTCACCCAATCTTCATGATACTGGTGGTAATGATCAGTACACAAATTCAACTTGACTCACCAAAATTGGTTCTTCTAGGTTGAAGCGTTCGTTTACAGTAGCAGTTTATAATTTAAGGTGTCCCTCTGTTCTCTCCTATATAGATAGATGAATTTGGAACTATAAATTCAACATGGTTTGTAGTAGCTCTTTGAAAGTTGACAAAATAAAGGAGTTCTCAGTTTTGTCTCTATGATTTGTTTCCTCCTCAAGTATCCCTAAGCAAAGACTGTGGAAAAGCACTTTCATTAAAAGGGGTTGCCAAGCTTCCAAGAAATTACAAGTTTCCGAAATACCAGCAAACAGTTTTTCACCCAATCTTGATGATACTTCGTATTAATGACAAGTACACAAATCCCACTTGGCTCACCAAATTTTGTTCTTCGAGGTTGAAGCGTTCGTTTACAGTAGCAGTTTTTATTTTTAGGTTTCACTCAGTTCTCTCCTATATAGATAGATGAATTTGGAACTCTACATCCAACATGGTTTGTAGTACCTCTTTGAAACTTCATAAAATAAAGGAGTTCTCAGTTTTGTCTCTATGGTTTGTTTCCTCTTCAAGTAGCCCTAGGCACGGACTGTGGAAAAGCACTTTCATTGAGAGGGTTTTCCAAGCTTCTAAGAAATAACGAGTTTCCGAAATACAAGCAAATATTTTTTCACCCAATCCTGATGATACTTGGTGGTAATGATCAGTACACAAATACCACTTGGCTCACCAAATTGTGTTCTTCTTGGTTGAAAAGTTCGTTTACAGTAGCAGTTTTTATTTTTAGGTTTCACTTTGTTCTCTTTATATAGATAGATGAATTTGGAATTCTAAATTCAACATGGTTTGTAGTAGCTCTTTGAAACTTGACAAAAGAAAAAAGTTCTCAGTTTTGTCTCTATGGTTTGTTTCCTCTTCAAATAGCCCTAGGCACAGACTGGGGAAAAGCACATTCATTGAGAGGGGTTGCCAAGCTTCTAAGAAATAACGAGTTTCCAAAATACCAGCAAATATTTTTTCACCCAATCTTGATGATACTCGGTTGTAATGACAAGTACACAAATCCCACTTGGCTCACCAAATTTTGATCTTCTAGGTTGAAGCGTTTGTTTACAGTAGCAGTTTTTATTTTTAGGTTTCACTCTGTTCTTTCCCATATAGACAGATGAATTTGGAACTCTAAATCCAATATGGTTTGTAGTAGCTCTTTGAAACTTAACAAAATAAAGGAGTTCTCAGTTTTGTCTCTATGCTTTGTTTCCTCTCCAAGTAGCCCTAGGCACAAACTGTAGAACAGCACTTTCATTGAAAGGGTTGCCAAGCTTCTAAGAAATAACGAGTTTCCGAAATACCAGCATATATTTTTTCACCCAATCTTGATAATACTTGGAGGTAATGATCAGTACACAAATCACACTTGGCTCACCAAATTTTGTTCTTCTAGGTTGAAGCATTCGTTCACAGTACCAGTTTTTATTTTTAGGTTTCACTCTGTTCTCTCCTAGGTATATAGATGAATTTAAAACACTAAATCCAACATGGTTTGTAGTAGCTCTTTGAAACGTGACAAAATAAAGGAGATCTCAGTTTTGTCTCTATGGTTTGTTTCCTCTTCAAGTAGCCCTAGGCACAGACTGCGGAAAAGCACTTTAATTGAGAGGGGTTGCCAGGCTTCTAAGAAATAACGAGTTTCCGAAATACCAGCAAATATTTTTTCACCCAAACTTGATGATAATTGGTGGTAATGACAAGTACACAAATCCCACTTGGCTTACCAAATTTTGTTCTTCTAGGTTGAAGCGTTCGTTTACAGTAGCAGTTTATATTTTTAGGTTTTACTCTGTTCTCTCCTATATAGTTAGATGAATTTGGAACTCTAAATCCAACATGGTTTGTAGTAGCTCTTTGAAACTTGACAAAATAAAGGAGTTCTCAGTTTTGTCTCGATGATTTTGTTTCCTCTTCATGTAGCCGTCAGCAGAGACTGTGGAAAAACACTTTCGTTGAAAGTGTTTGCCATGATCCAAGAAATTACGGGTTTCCGAAATACCAGCAAATATTTTTTCACCCAATTTTGATGATCCGTGGTGGTAATGATCATTACACAAATGCCACTTGGCTCACTAAATTGTGTTCTTCTAGGTTGAAGCGTTCGTTTACAGTAGCAGTTTTTATTTTTAGGTTTCACTCTGTTCTTTTTTATATAGATAGATGAATTTGGAACTCTAAATCCAACATGGATTGTAGTAGCTCTTCTAAATTTGACAAAATGAAGAAGTTCTCAGTTTTGTCTCTATGTTTGTTTCCTCTTCAAGTAGCCCTAGTCATAGACTGTGTAAAAGCACTTTCATTGAGAGGGGTTGCCAGGCTTCTAAGAAATAACGAGTTTCCGAAATACCAGCAAACATTTTTTCACCCAATCTTGATGATATTTGGTGGTAATGACAAGTACACAAATCCCACTTGGCTCACCAAATTTTGTTCTTCTAGGTTGAAGCGTTCGTTTACAATAGCAGTTTATATTTTTAGGTTTCCCTCTGTTCTCTCCTATAAAGATAGATGAATTTGGAAGTCTAAATCCAACATGGTTTGTAGTAGCACTTTAAAACTTGAGAAAATAAAGGAGTTCTCAGTTTTGTCTCTATGATTTGTTTCCTCTTCAAGTAGCCCTAAGCAGAGACTGTGGAAAGCACTTTCATTGAAAGGGTTTACCAAACTCCCAAGAAATTACGGGTTTCCGAAATACCAGCAAATATTTTTTCACCCAATCCTGATGATACTTGGTGGTAATGACAAGTACACAATTACCACTTGGCTCACCAAATTTTGCTCTTCTAGGTTGAAGCGTTCGTTTACAGTAGCAGTTTTTATATTTAGGTTTCCCTCTGTTCTCTCCTATATAGATAGATGAATTTGGAACTCTAAATCCAACATGGTTTGTAGTAGTTCTTTGAAACTTGACAAAAAAAATAGTTCTCAGTTTTGTCTCTATGGTTTGTTTCCTCTTCAAATAGCCCTAGGTACAGACTAGGAAAAGCACATTCATTGAGAAAGGTTGCCATGCTTCTAAGAAATAATGACTTTCCTAAATACCAGCAAATATTTTTTCACGCAATCTTGATGATAGGTGGTGGTAATGATCAGTACACAAATCCCACTTGGCTCACCAAATTGTGTTCTTCTAGGTTGAAGCGTTCGTTTACAGTAGCAGTTTTTATTTTTAGGTTTTACTCTGTTCTCTCCTATATGGATAGATGAATTTGGAACTCTAAATCCAACATGGTTTGTAGTAGCTCTTTGAAACTTGACAAAATAAAGGAGTTCTCAGTTTTGTCTCTGTGGTTTGTTTCCTCTTCAAGTAGCCCCAGGCACAAACTGTGGAAAATCACTTTCATTGAAAGGGGTTGCCAAGCTTCTAAGAAATAATGAGTTTCCAAAATACCAGCAAATATTTTTTCACCCCGTCTTGATGATACTTGGTGGTAATGATCGGTACACAAATCCCACTTGGCTCACCAAATTTTGTTCTTCTAGGTTGAAGCGTTAGTTTACACTAGCAGTTTATATTTTTAGGTTTCCCTCTGTTCTCTCCTATAAAGATAGATGAATTTGGAACTCTAAATCCAACATGGTTTGTAGTAGCTCTTTGAAACTTGAAAAAATTAAGGAGTTCTAAGTTTTGTCTCTATGATTTATTTCCTCTTCAGTAGCCCTAAGCAGAGACTGTGGAAAACCAATTTCATTGAAAGGGGTTGCCAAGCTTCCAAGAAATTACGAGTTTCCGAAATACCAGCAAATATTTTTTCACCCAATCTTGATGATATTTGGTGGAAATGACAAGTACACAAATCCCAATTGGCTCACCAAATTTTGTTCTTCTAGGTTGAAGCGTTCGTTTACAGTGGCAGTTTATATTTTTAGGTTTCCCTCTGTTCTCTCCTATATACATAGATGAATTTGGAACTCTAAATCCAACATGGTTTGTAGTAGCTCGTTGAATCTTGACAAAATAGAAAAGTTCTCAGTTTTGTCTCTATTTGTTTGTTTCCTCTTCAAATAGCCCTAGGCACAGACTGGGGAAAAGCACATTCATTGAGAGGAGTTGCCAAGCTTCTAACAAATAACGAGTTTCCGAAATACCAGCAAATATTTTTTCTTCCAATCTTGATGATAATTGGTGGTAATGATTAGTACACAAATGCCACTTGGCTCACCAAATTGTGTTCTTCCAGGTGAAGAGTTCTTTTACAATAGCAGTTTTTATTTTAGGTTTTACTCTGTTCTCTTTTATATAGATAGATGAATTTGGAACTCTAAATCCAACATGGTTTGTAGTAGCTCTTTGAAACTTGACAAAATGAAGGAGTTCTCAGTTTTGTCTCTATGATTTGTTTCGTCTTCAAGTAGACCTTCGCACAGACTGTGGAAAAGAATTTTCATTGAGAGGGGTTGCCAGGCTTCAAAGAAATAACGAGTTTCCGAAATACCAGCAAATATTTTTTCACCCAATCTTGATGATAATTGGTGGTAATGACAAGTACACAAATCCCACTTGGCTTACCAAATTTTGTTCTTCTAGGTTGAAGCGTTCGTTTACAGTAGCAGTTTATATTTTTAGGTTTCCCTCTGGTCTCTCCTATATAGATAGGATGAATTTGGAACTCTAAATCCAACATGGTTTGTAGTAGCTCTTTGAAACTTGACAAAATAAAGGAGTTCTCAGGTTTGTCTCGATTATTTGTTTCCTCTTCATGTAGCCGTCAGCAGAGACTGTGGAAAAGCACTTTCATTGAAAGGGTTTGCCATGATCCAAGAAATTACGGGTTTCCAAAATACCAGCAAATATTTTTTCACCCAATTTTGATGATCCGTGGTGGTAATGATCATTACACAAATACCACTTGGCTCACTAAATTGTGTTCTTCTACGTTGAAGCGTTCGTTTACAGTAGCAGTTTTTATTTTTAGGTTTCACTCTGTTCTCTCCCATATAGATAGATGAATTTGGAACTCTAAATCCAACATGGTTTGTAGTAGCTCTTTGAAACTTGACAAAATAAAGGAGTTCTCAGGTTTGTCTCTATTTTTTGTTTCCGATTCAAGTAGCCCTAGGCATAGACTGTAGAAAAGCACTTTCATTGAAAGGGGTTGCCAAGATTCTAAGAAATAACGAGTTTCCGAATTACCAGCAAGTATTTTTTCACCCAATCTTGATGATATTGGTGGCAAAGATCGGTTCACAAATCCCACTTAACTAACCAAATTTTGTTATTCTACGTTGAAGCGTTAGTTCACAGTAGCAGTTTATATTTTTAGGTCTCCCTCTCTTCTCTCCTATATAGATAGATGAATTTGGAACTCTAAATCCAACATGGTTTGTAGTAGCTCTTTGAACTTGACAAAATAAAGGAGTTCTCAGTTTTGTCTCTTTGATTTGTTTCCTCTTAAAGTAGCCCTAAGCAGAGACTGTGGAAAAGCACTTTCATTGAAAGGGGTTGCCAAGCTTCCAAGACATTACGAGTTTCCGAAACACCAGCAAATATTTTTTCACCCAAACTTGATGATACTTGGTGGTAATGACAAGTACACAAATCCCACTTGGCTCACCAAATTGTGTTCTTCTATGTTGAAGCGTTCGTTTACAATAGTAGTTTTTCTTTGTAGGTTTCACTCTGTTCTCTTCCATATGGATAGATGAATTTGGAACTCTAAAATCAACATGGTTTGTAGTATCTCTCTGATACTTGACAAAATAAAGGAGTTCTCAGTTTTGTCTGTATGGTTTGTTTCCTCTTCAAGTAGCACTAGACACAGACTGTGGAAAAGCACTTTCATTGAGTTGGTTGCCAGGCTTCTAAGAAATAACGAGTTTCCGAAATACCAGCAAATATTTTTTCACCCAAACTTGATGATACTTGGTGGTAATGACAATTACACAAATCCCACTTGGCTCACCAAATGGTGTTCTTCTAGGTTGAAGCGTTCGTTTACAGTAGCAGTTTTTATTTTTAGGTTTTATTCTGTTCTCTCCTATATGGATAGATGAATTTGGAACTCTAAATCCAACATGGTTTGTAGTAGCTCTTTGAAACTTGACAAAATAAAGGAGTTCTCAGTTTTGTCTCTATGGTTTGTTTCCTCTTCAAGTAGCCCTAGGAACAAACTGTGGAAAAGCACTTTCATTGAAAGGGGTTGCCAAGCTTCTAAGAAATAATGAGTTTCCGAAATACCAGCAAATATTTTTTCACCCAGTCTTGATGGTAGGTGGTGGTAATGATCAGTACACAAATCCCACTTGACTCACCAAATTTTGTTCTTCTAGGTTGAAGCGTTAGTTTACATTAGCAGTTTATATTTTTAGGTTTCCCTCTGTTCTCTCCTATATAGATAGATGAATTTGGAACTCTAAATCCAACATGGTTTGTAGTAGCTCTTTGAAACTTGAAAAAATTAAGGAGTTCTAAGTTTTGTCTCTATGATTTATTTCCTCTTCATTAGCCCTAAGCAGAGACTGTGGAAAACCACTTTCATTGAAAGGGGTTGCCAAGCTTTCAAGAAATTACGAGTTTCCGAAATACCAGCAAATATTTTTTCACCCAATCTTGATGATATTTGGTGGGAATGACAAGTACACAAATCCCAATTGGCTCACCAAATTTTGTTCTTCTAGGTTGAAGCGTTCGTTTACAGTGGCAGTTTATATTTTTAGGTTTCCTTCTGTTCTCTCCTATATAGGTAGATGAATTTGGAACTCTAAATCCAACATGGTTTGTAGTAGCTCGTTGAAACTTGATAAAATAGAAAAGTTCTCAGTTTTGTCTCTATTTGTTTGTTTCCTCTTCAAATAGCCCTAGGCACAGACTGGGGAAAAGCACATTCATTGAGAGGAATTGCCAAGCTTCTAACAAATAACGAGTTTCCGAAATACCAGCAATTTTTTCACCCAATCTTGATGATAATTGGTGGTAATGATTAGTACACAAATGCCACTTGCCTCACCAAATTGTGTTCTTCTAGGTTGAAGCATTCTTTTACAATAGCAGTTTTTATTTTTAGGTTTTACTCTGTTCTCTTTTATATAGATAGATGAATTTGGAACTCTAAATCCAACATGGTTTGTAGTAGCTCTTTGAAACTGGACAAAATGAAGGAGTTCTCAGTTTTGTCTCTATGATTTGTTTCCTCTTCAAGTAGCCCTAGTCACAGACTGTGGAAAAGCACTTTCATTGAGAGGGGTTGCCAGGCTTCTAAGAAATAACGAGTTTCCGAAATACCAGCAAATATTTTTTCACCCAAACTTGATGATAATTGGTGGTAATGACAATTACACAAATCGCACTTGGCTTACCAAATTTTGTTCTTCTAGGTTGAAGCGTTCGTTTACAGTAGCAGTTTATATTTTTAGGTTTCCCTCTGTTCTCTCCTATATAGTTAGATGAATTTGGAACACTAAATCCAACATGGTTTGTAGTAGTTCTTTGAAACTTGACAAAATAAAGGAGTTCTCAGTTTTGTCTCTTTGTTTTATTTCCTCTTCAAGTAGCCCTAGGCACAGACTGTGGAAAAGCACTTTCATTGAGAGGGGTTGCCAAGCTTCTAAGAAATAACGAGTTTTAGAAATACCAGCACATATTTTTTAACCTAATCTTGATGATACGTGGTGGTAATCATCAGTACACAAATCCCACTTGGCTCACCAAATTTTGTTCTTCTAGGTTGAAGCGTTCGTTTACAGTAGCAGTTTTTATTTTTAGGTTTCACTCTGTTCTTTTTTATATAGATAGATGAATTTGGAACTCTAAATCCAACATGGATTGTAGTAGCTCTTCTAAACTTGACAAAATGAAGAAGTTCTCAGTTTTGTCTCTATGTTTTGTTTCCTCTTCAAGTAGGTCTAGTCATAGACTGTGGAAAAGCACTTTCATTGAGAGGGGTTGCCAGGCTTCTAAGAAATAACGAGTTTCCGAAATACCAGCAAATATTTTTTCACCCAATCTTGATGATACTTGGTGGTAATGACAAGTACACAAATGCTACTTGGCTCACCAAATTTTGTTCTTCTAGGTTGAAGCGTTAGTTCACAGTAGCAGTTTATATTTTTAGGTCTCCCTCTCTTCTCTCCTATATAGATAGATGAATTTGGAACTCTAAATCCAACATGGTTTGTAGTAGCTCTTTGAACTTGACAAAATAAAGGAGTTCTCAGTTTTGTCTCTTTGATTTGTTTCCTCTTAAAGTAGCCCTAAGCAGAGACTGTGGAAAAGCACTTTCATTGAAAGGGGTTGCCAAGCTTCCAAGATATTACGAGTTTCCGAAACACCAGCAAATATTTTTTCACCCAAACTTGATGATACTTGGTGGTAATGACAAGTACACAAATCCCACTTGGCTCACCAAATTGTGTTCTTCTAGGTTGAAGCGTTCGTTTACAATAGCAGTTTTTATTTGTAGGTTTCACTCTGTTCTCTTCCATATGGATAGATGAATTTGGAACTCTAAAATCAACATGGTTTGTAGTATCTCTCTGATACTTGACAAAATAAAGGAGTTCTCAGTTTTGTCTGTATGGTTTGTTTCCTCTTCAAGTAGCACTAGGCACAGACTGTGGAAAAGCACTTTCATTGAGTTGGTTGCCAGGCTTCTAAGAAATAACGAGTTTCCGAAATACCAGCAAATATTTTTTCACCCAAACTTGATGATACTTGGTGGTAATGACAATTACACAAATCCCACTTGGCTCACCAAATGGTGTTCTTCTAGGTTGAAGCGTTCGTTTACAGTAGCAGTTTTTATTTTTAGGTTTTATTCTGTTCTCTCCTATATGGATAGATGAATTTGGAACTCTAAATCCAACATGGTTTGTAGTAGCTCGTTGAAACTTGACAAAATAAAGGAGTTCTCAGTTTTGTCTCTATGGTTTGTTTCCTCTTCAAGTAGCCCTAGGAACAAACTGTGGAAAAGCACTTTCATTGAAAGGGGTTGCCAAGCTTCTAAGAAATAATGAGTTTCCGAAATATCAGCAAATATTTTTTCACCCAGTCTTGATGGTAGGTGGTGGTAATGATCAGTACACAAATCCCACTTGACTCACCAAATTTTGTTCTTCTAGGTTGAAGCGTTAGTTTACATTAGCAGTTTATATTTTTAGGTTTCCCTCTGTTCTCTCCTATATAGATAGATGAATTTGGAACTCTAAATCCAACATGGTTTGTAGTAGCTCTTTGAAACTTGAAAAAATTAAGGAGTTCTAAGTTTTGTCTCTATGATTTATTTCCTCTTCAGTAGCCCTAAGCAGAGACTGTGGAAAACCACTTTCATTGAAAGGGGTTGCCAAGCTTTCAAGAAATTACGAGTTTCCGAAATACCAGCAAATATTTTTTCACCCAATCTTGATGATATTTGGTGGGAATGACAAGTACACAAATCCCAATTGGCTCACCAAATTTTGTTCTTTTAGGTTGAAGCGTTCGTTTACAGTGGCAGTTTATATTTTTAGGTTTCCTTCTGTTCTCTCCTATATAGGTAGATGAATTTGGAACTCTAAATCCAACATGGTTTGTAGTAGCTCGTTGAAACTTGACAAAATAGAAAAGTTCTCAGTTTTGTCTCTATTTGTTTGTTTCCTCTTCAAATAGCCCTAGGCACAGACTGGGGAAAAGCACATTCATTGAGAGGAATTGCCAAGCTTCTAACAAATAACGAGTTTCCGAAATACCAGCAATTTTTTCACCCAATCTTGATGATAATTGGTGGTAATGATTAGTACACAAATGCCACTTGCCTCACCAAATTGTGTTCTTCTAGGTTGAAGCATTCTTTTACAATAGCAGTTTTTATTTTTAGGTTTTACTCAGTTCTCTTTTATATAGATAGATGAATTTGGAACTCTAAATCCAACATGGTTTGTAGTAGCTCTTTGAAACTGGACAAAATGAAGGAGTTCTCAGTTTTGTCTCTATGATTTGTTTCCTCTTCAAGTAGCCCTAGTCACAGACTGTGGAAAAGCACTTTCATTGAGAGGGGTTGCCAGGCTTCTAAGAAATAACGAGTTTCCGAAATACCAGCAAATATTTTTTCACCCAAACTTGATGATAATTGGTGGTAATGACAAGTACACAAATCGCACTTGGCTTACCAAATTTTGTTCTTCTAGGTTGAAGCGTTCGTTTACAGTAGCAGTTTATATTTTTAGGTTTCCCTCTGTTCTCTCCTATATAGTTAGATGAATTTGGAACACTAAATCCAACATGGTTTGTAGTAGTTCTTTGAAACTTGACAAAATAAAGGAGTTCTCAGTTTTGTCTCTTTGTTTTATTTCCTCTTCAAGTAGCCCTAGGCATAGACTGTGGAAAAGCACTTTCATTGAGAGGGGTTGCCAAGATTCTAAGAAAAAACGAGTTTTAGAAATACCAGTAAATATTTTTTAACCTAATCTTGATGATACGTGGTGGTAATCATCAGTACACAAATCCCACTTGGCTCACCAAATTTTGTTCTTCTAGGTTGAAGCGTTCGTTTACAGTAGCAGTTTTTATTTTTAGGTTTCACTCTGTTCTTTTTTATATAGATAGATGAATTTGGAACTCTAAATCCAACATGGATTGTAGTAGCTCTTCTAAACTTGACAAAATGAAGAAGTTCTCAGTTTTGTCTCTATGTTTTGTTTCCTCTTCAAGTAGCCCTAGTCATAGACTGTGGAAAAGCACTTTCATTGAGAGGGGTTGCCAGGCTTCAAAGAAATAACGAGTTTCCGAAATACCAGCAAATATTTTTTCACCCAATCTTGATGATAATTTGTGGTAATGACAAGTACACAAATCCCACTTGGCTCACCAAATTTTGTTCTTCTAGGTTGAAGCGTTCGTTTACAGTAGCAGTATATATTTTTAGGTTTCCCTCTGTTCTCTCCTATAAAGATAGATGAATTTGGAACTCTAAATCCAACATGGTTTGTAGTAGCTCTTTAAAACTTGAGAAAATAAAGGAGTTCTCAGTTTTGTCTCTATGATTTGTTTCCTCTTCAAGTAGCCCTAAGCAGAGACTGTGGAAAAGCACATTCATTGAAAGGGTTTGCCAAACTCCCAAGAAATTACGGGTTTCCGAAATACCAGCAAATATTTTTTCACCCAATCTTGATGATACTTGGTGGTAATGACAAGTACACAAATCCCACTTGGCTCACCAAATTTTGCTTTTCTAGGTTGAAGCGTTCGTTTACAGTAGCAGTTTTTATATTTAGGTTTCCCTCTGTTCTCTCCTATATAGATAGATGAATTTGGAACTCTAAATCCAACATGGTTTGTAGTAGTTCTTTGAAACTTGACAAAAAAAATAGTTCTCAGTTTTGTCTCTATGGTTTGTTTCCACTTCAAATAGCCCTAGGCACAGACTGGGAAAAGCACATTCATTGAGAAAGGTTGCCATGCTTCTAAGACATAACGAGTTTCCTAAATACCAGCAAATATTTTTTCACGCAATCTTGATGATAGGTGGTGGTAATGATCAGTACACAAATCACACTTGGCTCAACAAATTGTGTTCTTCTAGGTTGAAGCGTTCGTTTACAGTAGCAGTTTGTATTTTTAGGTTTTACTCTGTTCTCTCCTATATGGATAGATGAATTTGGACTCTAAATCCAACATGGTTTGTAGTAGGTCTTTGAAACTTGACAAAATAAAGGGGTTCTCAGTTTTGTCTCTATGATTTGTTTCCTCTTCAAGTAGCCCTAGGCACAAACTGTGGAAAAGCACTTTCATTGAAAGGGGTTGCCAAGCTTCTAAGAAATAATGAGTTTCCGAAATACCAGCAAATATTTTTTCACCCAGTCTTGATGATACTTGGTGGTAATGATCGGTACACAAATCCCACTTGACTCACCAAATTTTGTTCTTCTAGGTTGAAGCGTTAGTTTACACTAGCAGTTTATATTTTTAGGTTTCCCTCTGTTCTCTCCTATATAGATAGATGAATTTGGAACTCGAAATCCAACATGGTTTGTAGTAGCTCTTTGAAACTTGAAAAATTTAAGGAGTTCTAAGTTTTGTCTCTATGATTTATTTCCTCTTCAGTAGCCCTAAGCAGAGACTGTGGAAAACCACTTTCATTGAAAGGGGTTGCCAAGCTTCCAAGAAATTACGAGTTTCCGAAATACCAGCAAATATTTTTTCACCCTATCTTGATGATATTTGGTGGGAATGACAAGTACACAAATCCCAATTGGCTCACCAAATTTTGTTCTTCTAGGTTGAAGCGTTCGTTTACAGTGGCAGTTTATATTTTTAGGTTTCCCTCTGTTCTCTCCTATATAGGTAGATGAATTTGGAACTCTAAATCCATCATGGTTTGTAGTAGCTCGTTGAAACTTGACAAAATAGAAAAGTTCTCAGTTTTGTCTCTATTTGTTTGTTTCCTCTTCAAATAGCCCTAGGCACAGACTGGGGAAAAGCACATTCATTGAGAGGAATTGCCAAGCTTCTAACAAATAACGAGTTTCCGAAATACCAGCAAATATTTTTTCACCCAATCTTGATGATAATTGGTGGTAATGATTAGTATACAAATGCCACTTTCCTCACCAAATTGTGTTCTTCTAGGTTGAAGCGTTCTTTTACAATAGCAGTTTTTATTTTTAGGTTTTACTCTGTTCTCTTTTATATAGATAGATGAATTTGGAACTCTAAATCCAACATGGTTTGTAGTAGCTCTTTGAAACTGGACAAAATGAAGGAGTTCTCAGTTTTGTCTCTATGATTTGTTTCCTCTTCAAGTAGCCCTAGGCACAGACTGTGGAAAAGCACTTTCATTGAGAGGGGTTGCCAGGCTTCTAAGAAATAACGAGTTTCCGAAATACCAGCAAATATTTTTTCACCCAATCTTGATGATAATTGGTGGTAATGACAAGTACACAAATCCCACTTGGCTTACCAAATTTTGTTCTTCTAGGTTGAAGCGTTCGTTTACAGTAGCAGTTTATATTTTTAGGTTTCCCTCTGTTCTCTCCTATATAGTTAGATGAATTTGGAACTCTAAATCCAACATGGTTTGTAGTAGCTCTTTGAAACTTGACAAAATAAAGGAGTTCTCAGTTTTGTCTCGATGATTTTGTTTCCTCTTCATGTAGCCGTCAGCAGAGACTGTGGAAAAGCACTTTCATTGAAAGGGTTTGCCATGATCCAAGAATTTACGGGTTTCCGAAATACCAGCAAATATTTTTTCACCCAATTTTGATGATCCGTGGTGGTAATGATCATTACACAAATGCCACTTGGCTCACTAAATTGTGTTCTTCTAGGTTGAAGCGTTCGTTTACAGTAGCAGTTTTTATTTTTAAGTTTCACTCTGTTCTTTTTTATATAGATAGATGAATTTGGAACTCTAAATCCAACATGGATTGTAGTAGCTCTTCTAAATTTGACAAAATGAAGAAGTTCTCAGTTTTGTCTCTATGTTTTGTTTCCTCTTCAAGTAGCCCTAGTCATAGACTGTGTAAAAGCACTTTCATTGAGAGGGGTTGCCAGGCTTCTAAGAAATAACGAGTTTCCGAAATACCAGCAAATATTTTTTCACCCAATCTTGATGATACTTGGTGGTAATGACAAGTACACAAATCCCACTTGGCTCACCAAATTTTGTTCTTCAAGGTTGAAGCGTTCGTTTACAATAGCAGTTTATATTTTTAGGTTTCCCTCTGTTCTCTCCTATAAAGATAGATGAATTTGGAACTCTAAATCCAACATGGTTTGTAGTAGCTCTTTAAAACTTGAGAAAATAAAGGAGTTCTCAGTTTTGTCTCTATGATTTGTTTCCTCTTCAAGTAGCCCTAAGCAGAGACTGTGGAAAAGCACTTTCATTGAAAGGGTTTACCAAACTCCCAAGAAATTACGGGTTTCCGAAATACCAGCAAATATTTTTTCACCCAATCTTGATGATACTTGGTGGTAATGACAAGTACACAATTACCACTTGGCTCACCCAATTTTGCTCTTCTAGGTTGAAGCATTCGTTTACAGTAGCAGTTTTTATATTTAGGTTTCCCTCTGTTCTCTCCTATATAGATAGATGAATTTGGAACTCTAAATCCAACATGGTTTGTAGTAGTTCTTTGAAACTTGACAAAAAAAAAATAGTTCTCAGTTTTGTCTCTATGGTTTGTTTCCTCTTCAAATAGCCCTAGGCACAGACTGGGAAAAGCACATTCATTGAAAGGGGTTGCCAAGCTTCCAAGAAATTACGAGTTTCCGAAATACCAGCAAATATTTTTTCATCCAATCTTGATGATACTTGGTGGTAATGACAAGTAAAAAAATCCCACTTGGCTCACCAAATTTTGTTCTTCTAGGTTGAAGCATTCGTTTACAGTAGCAGTTTATATTTTTAGGTCTCCCTCTGTTCTCTCCTATATAGATAGATGAATTTGGAACTCTAAAATCAACATGGTTTGTAGTAGCTCTTTGAAATTGACAAAATAAAGGAGTTCTCAGTTCTGTCTCTTTGATTTGTTTCCTCTTCAAGTAGCCCTAAGCAGAGACTGTGGAAAAGCACTTTCATTGAAAAGGGGTTGCAAAGCTTCCAAGAAATTACGAGTTTCCAAAATACCAGCAAATATTTTTTCACCCAATCTGGATGATACGTGGTGGTGATGACAAGTACACAAATGCCACTTGGCTCAGCAAATATTGTTCTTCTAGGTTGAAGCGTTAGTTCACAGTAGCAGTTTATATTTTTAGGTCTCCCTCTCTTCTCTCCTATATAGATAGATGAATTTGGAACTCTAAATCCAACATGGTTTGTAGTAGATCTTTGAACTTGACAAAATAAAGGAGTTCTCAGTTTTGTCTCTTTGATTTGTTTCCTCTTAAAGTAGCCCTAAGCAGAGACTGTGGAAAAGCACTTTCATTGAAAGGGGTTGCCAAGCTTCCAAGACATTACGAGTTTCCGAAACACCAGCAAATATTTTTTCACCCAAACTTGATGATACTTGGTGGTAATGACAAGTACACAAATCCCACTTGGCTCACCAAATTGTGTTCTTCTAGGTTGAAGCGTTCGTTTACAATAGCAGTTTCTATTTGTAGGTTTCACTCTGTTCTCTTCCATATAGATAGATGAATTTGGAACTCTAAAATCAACATGGTTTGTAGTATCTCTCTGATACTTGACAAAATAAAGGAGTTCTCAGTTTTGTCTGTATGGTTTGTTTCCTCTTCAAGTAGCACTAGGCACAGACTGTAGAAAAGCACTTTCATTGAGTTGGTTGCCAGGCTTCTAAGAAATAACGAGTTTCCGAAATACCAGCAAATATTTTTTCACCCAAACTTGATGATACTTGGTGGTAATGACAATTACACAAATCCCACTTGGCTCACCAAATTGTGTTCTTCTAGGTTGAAGCGTTCGTTTACAGTAGCAGTTTTTATTTTTAGGTTTTATTCTGTTCTCTCCTATATGGATAGATGAATTTGGAACTCTAAATCCAACATGGTTTGTAGTAGCTCTTTGAAACTTGACAAAATAAAGGAGTTCTCAGTTTTGTCTCTATGGTTTGTTTCCTCTTCAAGTAGCCCTAGGAACAAACTGTGGAAAAGCACTTTCATTGAAATGGGTTGCCAAGCTTCTAAGAAATAATGAGTTTCCAAAGTACCAGCAAATATTTTTTCACCCAGTCTTGATGATACTTGGTGGTAATGATCGGTACACAAATCCCACTTGACTCACCAAATTTTGTTCTTCTAGGTTGAAGCATTAGTTTACAGTAGCAGTTTATATTTTTAGGTTTCCCTCTGTTCTCTCCTATATAGATAGATGAATTTGGAACTCTAAATCCAACATGGTTTGTAGTAGCTTTTTGAAACTTGAAAAAATTAAGGAGTTCTAAGTTTTGTCTCTATGATTTATTTCCTCTTCTGTAGCCCTAAGCAGAGACTGTGGAAAACCACTTTCATTGAAAGGGGTTGCCAAGTTTCCAAGAAATTACGAGTTTCCGAAATACCAGCAAATATTTTTTCACCCAATCTTGATGATATTTGGTGGGAATGACAAGTACACAAATCCCAATTGGCTCACCAAATTTTGTTCTTCTAGTTGAAGCGTTCGTTTACAGTAGCAGTTTTTATTTTTAGGTTTCCCTCTGTTCTCTCCTATATAGATAGATGAATTTGGAACTCTAAATCCAACATGGTTTGTAGTAGCTCTTTGAAACTTGACAAAATAAAGGAGTTCTCAGTTTTGTCTTTATTCATTGTTTCCTCTTCAAGTAGCACTAGGCACAGACTGTGGAAAAGCACTTTCATTGAGAGGGGTTGACATCTTCTAAGAAATAACGAGTTTCCGAAATACCAGCAAATATTTTTTCACGCAATCTTGAAGATACGTGGTGGTAATGATCAGTACACAAATCCCACTTGGCTCACCAAATTCTGTTCTTCTAGGTTGAAGGTTTGTTTACAGTAGCAGTTTTTATTTTTAGGTTTCACTCTGTTCTCTCCTATATAGATAGATGAATTTGGAACTCTAAAATCAACATGGTTTGTAGTAGCTCTATGAAACTTGACAAAATAAAGGAGTTCCCAGTTTTGTCTCTATGATTTGTTTCCTCTTCAAGTAGCCCTAAGCACAGACTGTGGAAAAGAACTTTCATTGAAAAGGGGTTGCAAAGATTCCAAGAAATTACGAGTTTCCGAAATACCAGCAAATATTTTTTCACCCAATCTTGATGATACTTGGTGGTAATGACAAGTACAAAAATCCCACTTGGCTCACCAAATTTTGTTCTTCTACGTTGAAGCGTTCCTTTACAGTAGCAGTTTATATTTTTTGGTCTCCCTCTGTTCTCTCCTACATAGGTAGATGAATTTGGAAGTCTAAATCCAACATGGTTTGTAGTAGCTCTTTGAAACTTCACAAAATAAAGGAGTTCTCAGTTCTGTCTCTTTGATTTGTTTCCTCTTCAAGTAGCCCTAAGCAGAGACTGTGGAAAAGCACTTTCATTGAAAAGGGGTTGCAAAGCTTCTAAGAAATAAGGAGTGTCCGAAATTCCAGCAAATATTTTCACCGAATCTTGATGATACTTGGTGTTAATGACAAGTACACAAATCCCACTTGGCTCACCAAATTTTGTTCTTCTACGTTGAAGCGTTCGTCTACAGTAGCAGTTTTTATATTTAAGTTTCACTCTGTTCTCTCTTATATAGATAGATGAATATGGAACTCTAAATCCAACATGGTTTGTAGTAGCTCTTTGAAACTTGACAAAATAAAGGAGTTCTCAGTTTTGTCTCTTTAATTTGTTTCCTCTTAAAGTAGCCCAAGGCACAGACTGTGGAAAACACTTTCATTGAAAGGGGTTGCCAAGCTTCTAAGAAATTACGAGTTTCCGAAATACCAGCAAATATTTTTTAACCCAATCTTGATGATACTTGGTGGTAATGACAAGTCCACAAATCCCACTTGGCTCACCAAATTTTGTTCTTCTAGGTTGAAGTGTTCGTTTACAGTAGCAGTTTTTATTTTTAGGTTTCACTCTGTTCTTTCCTATATTGATAGATGAGTTTGGAACTCTAAAATCAACATGGTTTGTAGTATCTCTCTGATACTTGACAAAATAAAGGAGTTCTCAGTTTTGTCTGTATGGTTTGTTTCCTCTTCAAGTAGCACTAGGCACAGACTGTCGAAAAGCACTTTCATTGGGAGTTGTTGCCAAGCTTCTAAGAAATAACGAGTTTCCAAAATACCAGCAAATATTTTTTCACCCAATCTTGATGATCCTGGTGGTAATGATCAGTACACAAATACCACTTGGCTCACCAAATTGTGTTCTTCTAGGTTGAAGCGTTCGTTTACAATAGCAGTTTTTATTTGTAGGTTTCAGTCTGTTCTCTTCCATATAGATAGATGAATTTGGAACTCTAAATCCAAAATGGTTTGTAGTAGCTGTTTGAAACTTTACAAAATGAAGGAGTTCTAAGTTTTGTCTTTATTCATTGTTTCCTCTTCAAGTAGCACTAGGCACAGACTGTGGAAAAGCACTTTCATTGAGATTGGTTGCCAGGCTTCTAAGAAATAACGAGTTTCCAAAATACCAGCAAATATTTTTTCACCCAATCTTGATGATACTTGGTGGTAATGACAAGTACACAAATCCCACTTGGCTCACCAAATTGTGTTCTTCTAGGTTGAAGCGTTCGTTTACAATAGCAGTTTTTATTTGTAGGTTTCACTCTGTTCTCTTCCATATAGATAGATGAATTTGGAACTCTAAAATCAACATGGTTTGTAGTATCTCTCTGATACTTGACAAAATAAAGGAGTTCTCAGTTTTGTCTGTATGGTTTGTTTCCTCTTCAAGTAGCACTAGGCACAGACTGTGGAAAAGCACTTTCATTGAGTTGGTTGCCAGGCTTCTAAGACATAACGAGTTTCCGAAATACCAGCAAATATTTTTTCACCCAATCTTGATGATACTTGGTGGTAATGACAATTACACAAATCCCACTTGGCTCACCAAGTTATGTTCTTCTAGGTTGAAGCGTTCGTTTACAGTAGCAGTTTTTATTTTTAGGTTTCAATCTATTCTCTCCTATATGGATAGATGAATTTGGAACTCTAAATCCAACATGGTTTGTAATAGCTCTTTGAAACTTGACAAAATAAAGGAGTTCTCAGTTTTTTCTCTATGATTTGTTTCCTCTTCAAGTAGCCCTCAGCAGAGACTGTGGAAAAGCACTTTCATTGAAAGGGTTTGACAAGCTCCCAAGAAATTACGGGTTTCCGAAATAATAGCAAATATTTTTTCACCGAATCTTGATGATACTTGGTGTTAATGACAAGTACACAAATGCCACTTGGCTCACCAAATATTGCTCTTCTAGGTTGAAGCGTTCGTTTACAGTAGCAGTTTTTATTTTTAGGTTTCCCTCTGTTCTCTCCTATATAGATAGATGAATTTGGAACTCTAAATCCAACATGGTTTGTAGTAGCTCTTTGAAACTTGACAAAATAAAAAAGTTCTCAGTTTTGTCTCTATGGTTTGTTTCCTCTTCAAATAGCCCTAGGCACAGACTGGGGAAAAGCACATTCAATGAGAGACGTTGCCAAGCTGTTAAGAATTAACGAGTTTCTGAAATACCAGCAAATATTTTTATACCCAATCTTGATGATACGTCGTGGTAATGATCTGTACACAAATGCCACTTGGCTCACTAAATTGTGTTCTTCTAGAGTGAAGCGTTCGTTTACAGTAGCAGTTTATATTTTTAGGTTTCACTCTGTTCTCTTCCATATAGATAGATGAATTTTTAACTCTAAATCCAACATGGTTTGTAGTAGCTCTTTGAAACTTGACAAAATAAAGGAGTTCTCAGTTTTGTCTCTATGGCTTGTTTCCTCTTCAAGTAGCCCTAGGCAGAGACTGTGGAAAGGCACTTTCATTGAAAGGGCTTGCCAAGCTTCTAAGAAATAACGAGTTTCCGAAATACCAGCAAATATTTTTTCACCCAATCTTGATAATACTTGGTGGTAATGATCAGTACACCAATCCCACTTGACTGTCCAAATTTTGTTCTTCTAGGTTGAAGCGTTAGTTTACAGTAGCAGTTTTTATATTTAGGGTTCACTCTGTTCTCTTCTATAGAGATAGATGAATTTGGAACTCTAAATCCAACATGGTTTGTAGTAGCTCTTTGAAACTTGACAAACTAAAGGAGTGCTCAGTTTTGTATCTAAGGTTTGTTTCTTCTTCAAGTAGCCTTATGCACAGACTTTGGAAAAACACTTTCATTGGGAGGGGTTGCCAAGCTTCTAAGAAATAACGAGTTTCCGAAATACCAGCAAATATTTTTTCACCCAATCTTGATTATACTTGGTGGTAATGATCAATACACATTTCCCACTTGGCTCACCAAATTTTGTTCTTCTAGGTTGAAGCGTTCGTCTACAGTAGTTGTTTTTATATTTAGGTTTCCCTCTGTTCTCTCCTATATAGATAGATGAATTTGGAACTCTAAATCCAACATGGTTTGCAGTCGCTATTTGAAACTTGACAAAAAAAGTAGTTCTCAGTTTTGTCTCTATGGTTTGTTTCCTCTTCATGTAGTCTTAAGTAGAGACTGTGGAAAAGCACTTTCATTGAAAGGGATGGCCAAGCTTCCAAGAAATAACGAGTTTCCGAAATACCAGCAAATATTTTTTGACCCAATCTTGATGATACGTGGTGCTAATGACAAGGACACAAATCCCACTTGGCTCATCAAATTTCGTTCTTCTAGGTTGAAGCATTCATCTACCGTATTCGTTTTTATATTTAGGTTTCCCTCTGTTCTCTCCTATATAGATAGATGAAATTGGAACCCTAATCCAACATGATTTGTAGTAGCTCTTTGAAACTTGACAAAAAAAGTAGTTCTCAGTTTTGTCTCTATGTTTTGTTTCCTCTTCAAGTAGCCCCAGGCACAGACTGTGGAAAAGCTCTTTTATTGAGAGGGGTTGCCAACCTTCTCAGAAATAACGAGTTTCCAAAATACCATCAAATATTTTTTCACCCTATCTTGATGATACTTCGTGGTAATGATCAGTACACAAATCCCACTTGGCTCACCAAATTGCGTTCTTCTAGGTTGACACCTTCGTCTACAGTAGCAGTCTTTATATGTAGGTTTCACTCTGTTTTCTCTTATATAGATACATGAATTTTCAACTCTAAATCCAACATGGTTTGTAGTAGCTCTTTGAAACTTTGCAAAATAAAGGAGTTCTCAGTTTTGTCGCTATGGTTTGTTTCCTCTTCAAGTAGCCCTACGCACACACTGTGGAAAAGCACTTTCACTGAGAGGGGTTGCCAAGCTTCTAAGAAATAACGAGTTTCCAAAAAAACAGCAAATATGTTTTTCACCCAATCTTGAAGATACTTGGTGGTAATGATCTGTACACAAATCCCACCTGGCTCACCAAATTCAGTTCTTCTAGGGTTAAGCGTTCGTCAACAGTAGCAGTTTTTATATTTAGGTTTCACTATGTTCTCTCCTATATAGATAGATGAATTTGGAACTCTAAATCCAACCTGGTTTGTAGTAGCTCTTTGAAACTTGACAAAATATAGGAGTTCTCAGTTTTATCTCAATGATTTGTTTCCCCTTCAAGTATCCCTAAGCAGAGACTGTGGAAAAGCACTTTCATTGACAGGGTTTGCCAAGGTTCCAAGAAATTAAGAGTTTAAGAAATACCAGCAAATATTTTTTAACCCAATCTGGATGATACGTGGTGGTAATGACAAGTACACAAATCCCACTTGGCTCACCAAATTTTGTTCTTCTAGGTTGAAGCGTTCGTTTACAGTAGCAGTTTTTATTTTTAGGTTTCCCTCTCTTCTCTCCTATATAGATAGATGACTTTGGAACTCTAAATCCAACATGGTTTGTAGTAGCTCTTTGAAACTTGACAAAAAAAAGTAGTTCTCAGTTTTGTCTCTATGATTTGATTCCTCTTCAAGTATCCCTAAGCAGAGACTGTGGAAAAGCACTTTCATTGAAAGGGGTTGCCAAGCTTCTAAGAAATAACGAGTTTCCGAAATACCAGCAAATATTTTTTCACCCAATCTTGATGATACGTGGTCGTAATGACAAGTACACAAATCCCACATGGCTCACCAAATTTTGTTCTTTTTGGTTGAAGCGTTCGTTTCAAGTAGCAGTTTTTATTTTTAGGTTTCACTCTGTTCTCTAATATATAGATAGATGAATTTGGAACTCTAAATCCAACATGGTTTGTAGTAGCTCTTTGAAACTTGTCAAAAAAAAGTAGTTCTCAGTTTTGTCTCTATGATTTGTTTCCTCTTCAAGTAGCCCTAAGCAGAGACTGTGGAAAAGCACTTTCATTGAAATGGGTTGCCAAGCTTCCACGAAATTACGAGTTTCCGAAATACCAGCAAATATTTTTTCACCCAATCTTGATGATACGTGGTGGTAATGATCGGTACACAAATCCCACTTGGCTCACCAAATTGTGTTCTTCTAGGTTGAAGCGTTCGTTTACAGTAGCAGTTTTTATTTTTAGGTTTCAATCTATTCTCTCCTATATGGATAGATGAATTTGGAACTCTAAATCCAACATGGTTTGTAATAGCTCTTTGAAACTTGACAAACTAAAGGAGTGCTCAGTTTTGTATCTAAGGTTTGTTTCTTCTTCAAGTAGCCTTATGCACAGACTTTGGAAAAACACTTTCATTGGGAGGGGTTGCCAAGCTTCTAAGAAATAACGAGTTTCCGAAATACCAGCAAATATTTTTTCACCCAATCTTGATTATACTTGGTGGTAATGATCAATACACATTTCCCACTTGGCTCACCAAATTTTGTTCTTCTAGGTTGAAGCGTTCGTCTACAGTAGTTGTTTTTATATTTAGGTTTCCCTCTGTTCTCTCCTATATAGATAGATGAATTTGGAACTCTAAATCCAACATGGTTTGCAGTCGCTATTTGAAACTTGACAAAAAAAGTAGTTCTCAGTTTTGTCTCTATGGTTTGTTTCCTCTTCATGTAGTCTTAAGTAGAGACTGTGGAAAAGCACTTTCATTGAAAGGGATGGCCAAGCTTCCAAGAAATAACGAGTTTCCGAAATACCAGCAAATATTTTTTGACCCAATCTTGATGATACGTGGTGCTAATGACAAGGACACAAATCCCACTTGGCTCATCAAATTTCGTTCTTCTAGGTTGAAGCATTCATCTACCGTATTCGTTTTTATATTTAGGTTTCCCTCTGTTCTCTCCTATATAGATAGATGAAATTGGAACCCTAATCCAACATGATTTGTAGTAGCTCTTTGAAACTTGACAAAAAAAGTAGTTCTCAGTTTTGTCTCTATGTTTTGTTTCCTCTTCAAGTAGCCCCAGGCACAGACTGTGGAAAAGCACTTTTATTGAGAGGGGTTGCCAACCTTCTCAGAAATAACGAGTTTCCAAAATACCATCAAATATTTTTTCACCCTATCTTGATGATACTTCGTGGTAATGATCAGTACACAAATCCCACTTGGCTCACCAAATTGCGTTCTTCTAGGTTGACACCTTCGTCTACAGTAGCAGTCTTTATATGTAGGTTTCTCTCTGTTTTCTCTTATATAGATACATGAATTTTCAACTCTAAATCCAACATGGTTTGTAGTAGCTCTTTGAAACTTTGCAAAATAAAGGAGTTCTCAGTTTTGTCGCTATGGTTTGTTTCCTCTTCAAGTAGCCCTACGCACACACTGTGGAAAAGCACTTTCACTGAGAGGGGTTGCCAAGCTTCTAAGAAATAACGAGTTTCCAAAAAAACAGCAAATATGTTTTTCACCCAATCTTGAAGATACTTGGTGGTAATGATCTGTACACAAATCCCACCTGGCTCACCAAATTCAGTTCTTCTAGGGTTAAGCGTTCGTCAACAGTAGCAGTTTTTATATTTAGGTTTCACTATGTTCTCTCCTATATAGATAGATGAATTTGGAACTCTAAATCCAACCTGGTTTGTAGTAGCTCTTTGAAACTTGACAAAATATAGGAGTTCTCAGTTTTATCTCAATGATTTGTTTCCCCTTCAAGTATCCCTAAGCAGAGACTGTGGAAAAGCACTTTCATTGACAGGGTTTGCCAAGGTTCCAAGAAATTAAGAGTTTAAGAAATACCAGCAAATATTTTTTAACCCAATCTGGATGATACGTGGTGGTAATGACAAGTACACAAATCCCACTTGGCTCACCAAATTTTGTTCTTCTAGGTGGAAGCGTTCGTTTACAGTTGCAGTTTTTATTTTTGGTTTCACTCTGTTCTCTACTATATAGATAGATGAAATTGGAACTCTAAATCCAACATGGTTTGTAGTAGCTCTTTGAAACTTGACAAAAAAAGTAGTTCTCAGTTTTGTCTCTATGATTTGATTCCTCTTCAAGTAGCCCTAAGCAGAGACTGTAGAAAAGCACTTTCATTGAAAGGGGTTTCCAAGCTTCTAAGAAATAACGAGTTTCCGAAATACCAGCAAATATTTTTTCACCCAATCTTGATGATACGTGGTCGTAATGACAAGTACACAAATCCCACATGGCTCACCAAATTTTGTTCTTTTTGTTTGAAGCGTTCGTTTCAAGTAGCAGTTTTTATTTTTAGGTTTCACTCTGTTCTCTAATATATAGATAGATGAATTTGGAACTCTAAATCCAACATGGTTTGTAGTAGCTCTTTGAAACTTGTCAAAAAAAGTAGTTCTCAGTTTTGTCTCTATGATTTGTTTCCTCTTCAAGTAGCCCTAAGCAGAGACTGTGGAAAAGCACTTTCATTGAAATGGGTTGCCAAGCTTCCACGAAATTACGAGTTTCCGAAATACCAGCAAATATTTTTTCACCCAATCTTGATGATACGTGGTGGTAATGATCGGTACAAAAATCCCACTTGGCTCTCCAAAGTTTGTTTTTCTATGGTGAAGCGTTCGTTTACAGTAGCAGTTTTTATTTTTAGGTTTCCCTCTGTTCTCTCCTATATAGATGGATGAATTTGGAACTCTAAATCCAACATGGTTTGTAGTAGCTCTTTGAAACTAAACAAAATAAAGGAGTTCTCAGTTTTGTCTCTATGGGTTGTTTCCCCTTCAAGTAGCCCTAAGCAGAGACTGTGGAAAAGCACTTTCATTGACAGGGTTTGCCAAGCTTCCAAGAAATTACGAGTTTCTGAAATAGCACCAAATATTTTTTAACCCAATCTGGATGATACATGGTGGTAATGACAAGTAAACAAAACCCACTTGGCTCAACAAATTTTGTTCTTCTAGGTTGAAGCGTTCGTTTGCAGTAGCAGTTTATATTTTTAGGTTTCCCTCTGTTCTCTTCTATATAGATAGATGACTTTGGAACTGTAAATCAAACATGGTTTGTAGTAGCTATTTGAAACTTGAAAAAAAAACTAGTTCTCAGTTTTGTCCTTATGATTTCTTTCCTCTTCAAGTAGCCCTAAGCAGAGACTGTGGAAAAGCACATACATTGAAAGGGGTTGCCAAGCTTCCAAGAAATTACGAGTTTCCGAAACACCAGCAAATATTTTTTTTCACCCAATCTTGATGATACATGGTGGTAATGATCAGTACACAAATCCCACTTGTCTCACCAAATTTTGTTCTTTTAGTTTGAAGCGTTCATTTACTGTAGCAGGTTTTATTTTTAGGTTTTCCTCTGTTCTCTCCTATATAGATAGATGAATTTGGAACTCTAAATCCAACATGGTTTGTAGTAGCTCTTTGAAACTTGACAAAATAAAAAAAGTTCTCAGTTTTGTCTCTATGGTTTGTATCCCCTTCAAGTAGCCCTAGGCACAGACTGTGGAAAAGCACTTTCATTCAGAGGTGTTGCCAAGCTTCTAAGAAATAAGGAGTTTCAGAAAAACAAGCAAATATTTTTTCACCCAATCTTGATTATACGTGGTGGTAATGACAAGTACACAAATTTTACTTGGCGCAACAAATTTTGTTCTTCTAGGTTGAAGCTTTCGTTTACAATTGCAGTTTTTATTTTTAGGTTTCACTATGTTCTCTCCTATATGGATAGATGAATTTGGAACTCTAAATCCAACCTGGTTTGTAGTAGCTCTTTGAAACTTGACAAAATAAAGGAGTTCTCAGTTTTGTCTCTATAATTTCTTTCCTCTTCAAGTAACCCTGGCAGAGACTGTTGAAAAGCACTTTCATTGACAGGGGTTGCCAAGCTTCCAAGAAATTATGAGTTTCCGAAATACCAGCAAATATTTTTTCACCCAATCTGCATGATACGTGGTGGTAATGACAAGGACACAAATCCCACTTGGCCCACCAAATATTGTTCTTCTAGGTTGAAGCGTTCATTTACTGCAGCAGTTTTTATTTTTAGGTTTTCCTCTGTTCTCTCCTATATAGATAGATGAATTTGGAACTCTAAATCCAACATGGTTTGTAGTAGATCTTTGAAACTTGACAAAATAAAGGAGTTCTCAGTTTTGTCTCTATGGTTTGTTTCCCCTTCAAGTAGCCCTAGGCACATACTGTGGAAAAGCACTTTCATTGAGAGGTGTTGCCAAGGTTCTAAGAAATAACGAGTTTCCGAAAAACCAGCAAATATTTTTTCACCCAATCTTGATGATACGTGGGGGTAATGACAAGTACACAAATCCCACTTGGCTCACCAAATTTTGTTCTTCTAGGTTGAAGCGTTCGTTTACAATATGAGTTTTTATTTTTAGGTTTCACTATGTTCTCTCCTATATAAAGAGATGAATTTGGAACTCTAAATAAAACATGGTTTCTAGTAGCTCTTTGAAACTTGACAAAATAAAGGAGTTCTCAGTTTTGTCTCTATGGTTTGTTTCCTCTTCAAGTAGCCCTAGGCACAGACTGTAGAAAATCAATTTCATTGAGTGGGGTTGCCAATCTTCTAAGAAATAACGTGTTTCCGAAATACCAGCAAATATTTTTTCACCCAATCTTGATGATACTTGGTGGTAATGATCAGTACACAAATCCCACTTGACTCACCAAATTATGTTCTTCTAGGTTGAAGCGTTCGTCTAGAGTAGCAGTTTTTATGTTTAGGTTTCAGTCTGTTCTCTCCTATGTAGATAGATGAATTGGGAACACTAAATCCAACATGGTTTGTAGTAGCTCTTTGAAACTTGACAAAATAAAGGAGTTCTCAGTTTTGTCTCTATAATTTCTTTCCTCTTCAAGTAGCCCTAAGAAAGACTGTGTAAAAGCACTTTCATTGACAGGGGTTGCCAAGCTAACAAGAAATTATGAGTTTCCGAAATACCAGCAAATATTTTTTCACCCAGTCTGGATGATACGTGGTGGTAATGACAAGTACACAAATCCCACTTGGCTCACCAAATTTTGTTCTTCTAGGTTGAAGCGTTGTTTACAGTAGCAGTTTTTATTTTTAGGTTTCCACCTGTTCTATCCTATATAGATAGATGAATTTGGAACTCTAAATCCAACATGGTTTGTAGTAGCTCTTTGAAACTTGACAAAATAAAAGAGTTCTCAGCTTTGTCTCTATAATTTGTTTCCTCTTCAAATAGTCCAAAGCAGAGACTTTGGAAAAGCACTTTCATTGAAAGGGGTTGCCAAGCTTCCAAGAAAATACGAGTTTCCGAAATAACAACAAATATTTTTAGGCCCAATCTTGATGATACTTGGTGGTAATGACAACTACACAAATCCCACTTGGCTCACCAAATTTTGTTCTTCTAGGTTGAAGCGTTCGTTTACAGTAGCAGTTTTTATTTTTAGGTTTCCCTCTGTTCTCTCCTATATAAATAGATGAATTTGGAACTCTAAATCCAACATGGTTTGTAGTAGCTTTTTGAAACTTGACAAAATAAAGGAGTTCTCAGTTTTGTCTTTATGGTTTATTTCCCCTTCAAGTATCCCTAGGCACAGACTGTGGAAAAGCACTTTCTTTGAGAGGGGTTGCCAAGCTTCTAAGAAATAACGAGTTTCCGAAATACCAGCAAATATTTTTTCACCCAATCTTGATGATACTTGGTGGTAATGACAAGTACACAAATCCCACTTGGCTCACCAAATTTTGTTCTTCTATGTTGATGCGTTCGTTTACAATAGCAGTTTTTATTTTTAGGATTCACTCTGTTCTCTCCTATATAGATAGATGAATTTGGAACTCTAAATACAACATGATTTCTAGTAGCTCTTTGAAACTTGATACAATAAAGGAGTTCTCAGTTTTGTCTCTATTTTTTTTTTCCTCTTCAAGTAGCCCTAGGCACAGACTGTGGAAAAGCACTTTCATTGAGAGCGTTTGCCAAGCTTGTAAGAAATAACGAGTTTCCGAAATACCAGCAAATATTTTTTCACCCAATCTTGATGATACTTTGTGGTAATGATCAGTACACAAATCCCACTTGGCTAACCATATTTTTTTCCTCTAGGATAACGCGTTCTTCTACAGTAGCAGTTTTTATTCTTAGGTTTCACTCTGTTCTCTCCTATGTAGATAGATGAATTTGGAACTCAAAATCCAACATGGTTTGTTGTAGCTCTTTGAAACTTGACAAAATAAAGGAGTTCTCAGTTTTGTCTCTATGGTTTGTTTCCTCTTCAAGTAGCCCTAAGCAGAGACTGTGGAAAAGCACTTTCATTGAAAGGGGTTGCAGAGCTTCCAAGGAATAACGAGTTTCTGAAACACCAGCAAATATTTTTTCACCCAATCTTGATGACACTTGGTGGTAATGATCGGTACACAAATCCCACATGGCTCACCAAATTTCGTTCCTCTAGTTTGAAGCGTTCGTCTACAGTAGCAGTTTTTATATTTAGGTTTCCCTCTGTTCTCTCCTAAATAGATAGATGAATTTGGAACTCTAAATCCAACATGGTTTGTAGTAGCTCTTTGAAACTTGACAAAAAAATGTAGTTCTCAGTTTTGTCTCTATGGTTTGATTTTTCTTCAATTAGCCCTAAGCAGAGACTGTGGAAAAGCACTTTAATTAAAAAGGGTTGCCAAGCTTCCTATAAATTACGAGTTTCCAAAATACCAGCAAATATTTTTTCTCCCAATCTTGATGATACTTGGTGGTAATGATCGGTGCACAAATCCCACATGGCTCACCAAATTTTGTTCTTCTAGGTTGAAGCGTTCATCTACAGTATGATTTTTTATGTTTAGGTTTCACTCTTTTCTCTTCTATGTAGATAGATTATTTGGAACTCTAAATCCAACATGGTTTGTAGTAGCTCTTTGAAACTTGACAAAATAAAGGAGTTCTCAGTTTTGTCTCTATAATTTGTTTCCTCTTCAAGCAGCCCTAAGCAGAGACTGTGGAAAAGAACTTTCATTGACACTGGTTGCCAAGCTTCCAAGAAATAACGAGTTTCTGAAATACCAGCAAATATTTTTTCACCCAATCTTGATGATACTTGGTGGTAATGATCGGTACACAAATCCCACTTGACACACTAAATTTTGGTATTCTAGGTTGAAGCGTTCGTTTACAGAAGCAGTTTATATTTTCAGGTTTCCCTCTGTTCTCTCCTATATAGATAGATTAATTTGGAACACTAAATCAAACATGGTTTGTAGTCGCTCTTTGAAACTTGACAAAATAAAGTAGTTCTCAGTATTGTCTCTATGGTTTGTTCCTCTTCAAGTAGCCCTAAGCAGAGACTGTGGAAAAGCACTTTCATTAAAAAGGGTTGCCAAGCTTCCAAGAAATAACGAGTTTCCGAAATACCAGCAAATATTTTTTCACCCAATCTTGATGATACGTGGTGGTAATGATCGGTACACAAATCCCACATGGCTCCCCAAATTTTGTTCTTCTAGGTTGAAGCGTTCGTCTACAGTACTCGTTTTTATATTTAGGTTTTCCTCTGTTCTCTCCTATATAGATAGATTAATTTGGAACTCTAAATCAAATATGGTTTGTAGTCGCTCTTTGAAACTTGACAAAAAAAAGTAGTTCTCAGCATTGTCTCTATGGTTTGTTCCTCTTCAAGTAGCCCTAAGCAGAGACTGTGGAAAAGCAATTTCATTGAAAGGGGTTGCCAAGCTTCCAAGAAATAACGAGTTTCTGAAGCACCAGCAAATATTTTTTCACCCAAACTTGATGATACTTGGTGGTAATGATCGGTACACAAATCCCACTTGGCTCATCAAATTTTGTTCCTCTAGGTTGAAGCATTCATCTACAGTATCAGTTTTTATGTTTAGGTTTCACCCTGATCTCTTCTATGTAGATAGATGAATTTGGAACTCTAAATCCAACATGGTTTGTAGTAGCTCTTTGAAACTTGACAAAATGTAGTTCTCAGTTTTGTCTCTATGGTTTGTTTTTTCTTCAATTAGCCCTAAGCAGAGACTGTGGAAAAGCACTTTAATTAAAAAGGGTTGCCAAGCTTCCTATAAATTACGAGTTTCCAAAATACCAGCAAATATTTTTTCACCCAATCTTGATGACACGTGGTGGTAATGATCGGTACACAAATCCCACATGGCTCACCAAATTTTGTTCTTCTAGGTTGAAGCGTTCATCTACAGTATCAGTTTTTATGTTTAGGTTTCACTCTTTTCTCTTCTATGTAGTTAGATGAATTTGGAACCCTAAATCCTACATGGTTTGTAGTAGCTCTTTGAAACTTGACAAAATAAAGGAGTTCTCAGTTTTGTCTCTATGGTTTCTTTCCTCCTCAAGTAGCCCTAGGCACAGACTGTGGAAAAGCACTTTCATTGAGAGAGGTTGCAAAGCTTCTAAGAAATAACGAGTTTCCGAAATACCAGCAAATATTTTTTTACCCAATCTTGATGATTCGTGGTGGTAATGACAAGTACACAACTCCAACTTGGCTCACCAAATTTTGTTCTTCTAGGTTGAAGCGTTCGGCTACAATAGTCGTTTTTATATTTAGGTTTTCCTCTGTTCTATCCTATATAGATAGATTAATTTGGAACTCTAAATCCAACATGGTTTGTAGTCGCCCTTTGAAAATTGAAAAAAATATGTAGTTCTCAGTTTTGTCTCTATGGTTCTTTTTTTTCTTCAATTAGCCCTAAGCAGAGACTGTGGAAAACCACTTTAATTAAAAAGGGTTGCCAAGCTTCCTATAAATTACGAGTTTCCGAAATACCAGCAAATATTTTTTCACCCAATCTTGATGACACGTGGTGGTAATGATCGGTACACAAATCCCACATGGCTCACCAAATTTTGTTCTTCTAGGTTGAAGCGTTCATCTACAGTATCAGTTTTTATGTTTAGGTTTCACTCTTTTCTCTTCTATGTAGTTAGATGAATTTGGAACCCTAAATCCTACATGGTTTGTAGTAGCTCTTTGAAACTTGACAAAATAAAGGAGTTCTCAGTTTTTTCTCTATGGTTTCTTTCCTCCTCAAGTAGCCCTAGGCACAGACTGTGGAAAAGCACTTTCATTGAGAGAGGTTGCAAAGCTTCTAAGAAATAACGAGTTTCCGAAATACCAGCAAATATTTTTTTACCCAATCTTGATGATACGTGGTGGTAATGACAAGTACACAACTCCAACTTGGCTCACCAAATTTTGTTCTTCTAGGTTGAAGCGTTCGGCTACAATAGTCGTTTTTATATTTAGGTTTTCCTCTGTTCTCTCCTATATAGATAGATGAATTTGGAACTCTAAATCCAACATGGTTTGTAGCAGCTCTTTGAAACTTGACAAAAAAAAAGAGTTCTCAGTTTTGTCTCTGTAACTTGTTTCCTCTTCAAGTAGCCCTAAGCAGAGATTGTGGAAAAGCACTTTCATTGACAGGGGTTGCCAAGTTTCCAAGAAATAACGAGTTTCCGAAATACCAGCAAATATTTTTTCACCCAATCTTGATGATACTTGGTGGTAATGATTGGTACACAAATCCCACTTGACACACCAAATTTTGGTCTTCTAGGTTGAAGCGTTCATTTACAGAAGCAGTTTATATTTTCAGGTTTCCCTCTGTTCTCTCCTATATAGATAGATGAATTTGGAACACTAAATCCAACATGGTTTGTAGTAGCTCTTTGAAACTTGACAAAATAAAGGAGTTCTCAGTTTTGTCGCTATGGTTTCTTTCCTCTTCAAATAGCCCTAGGCACAGACTGTGGAAAAGCACTCTCATTGAGAGAGGTTGCCAAGATTCTAAGAAATAACGAGTTTCCGAAATACCAACAAATATGTTTTTACCCAATCTTGATGATACGTGGTGGTAATGACAAGTACACAACTCCAACTTGGCTCACCAAATTTTGTTCTTCTAGGTTGAACCGTTCTGCTACAGTAGTCGTTTTTATATTTAGATTTCCTCTGTTCTCTCCTATATAGATAGATGAATTTGGAACTCTAAATCCAACATGGTTTGTAGTCGCTCTTTGAAACTTGACAAAAAAAAAGTAGTTCTCAGTTTTGTCTCTATGGTTTGTTTCCTCTTCAAGTAGCCCTAAGCAGAGACTGTTTAAAAGCACTTTCATTGAAAGGGGTTGCCAAGCTTCCAAGAAATAACGAGTTTCTGAAACACCAGCAAATATTTTTTCACCCAATCTTGATGATACTTGGTGGTAATGATCGGGACACAAATCCCACATGGCTCACCAAATTTTGTTCTTCTAGGTTGAAGCGTTCATCTACAGTATGAGTTTTTATGTTTAGGTTTCACTCTTTTCTCTTCTATGTAGTTAGATGAATTTGGAACTCTAAATCCAGCATGGTTTGTAGTAGCTCTTTGAAACTTGACAAAATAAAGGAGTTCTCAGTTTTGTCTCTATAATTTGTTTCCTCTTCAAGTAGCCCTAAGCAGATACTGTGGAAAAGCACTTTCATTGACAGGGGTTGCCAAGCTTCCAAGAAATAACGAGTTCCCGAAATACCCGCAAATATTTCTTCACCCAATCTTGATGATACTTGGTGGTAATGATCGGTACGCAAGTCCCACTTGACTCACCAAATTTTGTTCTTCTAGGTTTAAGCGTTCTTTTCCAGTAGCAGTTTATATTTTTAGGTTTCCCTCTGTTCTCTCCTATATAGATAGATGAATTTGGAACTCTAAATCCAACATGGTTTGTAGTAGCTCTTTGAAACTTTACAAAATAAAGGAATTCTAAATTTTGTCTCTATTCTTTGTTTCCTCTTCAAGTAGCCCTAAGCAGAAACTGTGGAAATGCACTTTCATTTAAAGTGGTTGCCAAGCTTCCAAGAAATACGAGTTTCCGAAATACCAGCTAATATTTTTTCACCCAATGTTGATGATACGTGGTGGCAATGATCGGTTCAAAAATCCCACTTGACTCACCAAATTTTGTTCTTCTAGGTTGAAGCGTTCGTTTACAGTAGCAGTTTTTATTTTTAGGTTTCCCTCTGTTCTCTCCTATATAGATAGATGAATTTGGAACTCTAAATCCAACATGGTTTGTAGTAGCCCTTTGAAAGTTGACAAAATAAAGGAGTTCTCAGTTTTGTCTCTATGGTTGTTTCCTCTTCAAGTAGCCCTAGGCACAGACTGTGGAAAAGCACTTTCATTGAGAGGGGTTGCCAAGCTTCTAAGAAATAACGAGTTTCCGAAATAGCAGCAAATATTTTTTCACCCAATCTTGATGATACTTGGTGGTAATGATCAGTATACAAATCCCAGTTGACACAACAAATTTTGTTCTTCTAGGTTGAAGCGTTCGTCTACAGTATTCGTTTTTATATTTAGGTCTCCCTCTGTTCTCTCCTATATAGATAGATGAATTTGGAACTCTAAATCCAACATGGTTTGCAGTAGCTCTTTGAAACTTGACAAAAAAAGTAGATCTCAGTTTTTTCTCTATGATTTGTTTTTTCTTCAAGTAGCCCTAAGCAGAGACTGTGGAAAAGCACTTTAATTAAAAGGGGTTGCCAATCTTCGAATAAATTACGAGTTTCCGAAATACCAGCAAATATTTTCTCACAAATCTTGATGATACGTGGTGGTAATGACAAGTACACAAATCCCACTTGGCTCACCAAATTTTGTTCTTCTAGGTGGAAGCGTTCGTTTACACTTGCAGTTTTTATTTTTGGTTTCACTCTGTTCTCTACTATATAGATAGATAAAATTGGAACTCTAAATCCAACATGATTTGTAGTAGCTCTTTGAAACTTGACAAAATAAAGAAGTTCTCAGTTTTGTCTCTATGGTTTGTTTCCTCTTCAAGTAGCCCTAGGCACAGACTTTGGAAAAGCACATTCATTGAGAGGGGTTGCCAAGCTTCTAAGAAATAACGAGTTTCCGAAATACCAGCAAATAATTTTTCACCCAATCTTGATGATACTTGGTGGTAATGACCAGTACACAATTCCCAATTGGCTCACCAAATTTTGTTCTTCTTGGTTGAAGCGTTCGTCTACAGTAGCAGTTTTTACATTTAGGTTTCACTCTGTTCTCTCCTATATAGATAGATGAATTTGGAACTCTAAATCCATTTGGTTTGTAGTCGCTCTTTGAAACTTGACAAAATAAAGGAGTTCTCAGTTTTGTCTCTATGGTTTGTTTCCTCTTCAAGTAGCCCTAACAGAGACTGTGGAAAAGCACTTTCATTGAAAGGGGTTGCCAAGCTTCCAAGAAATAACGAGTTTCCGAAATACCAGCAAATATTTTTTCACCCAATCTTGATGATACGTGGTGGTAATGATCGGTACAAAAATCCCACTTGGATCACCAAATTTTGTTCTTCTAGGTTTAAGCGTTCGTTTACAGTA